>NC_056750.1:414591489-414668388 GCF_019279795.1 Protopterus annectens | reverse complement strand
TAGCCATTATGGTATCTGTATTATTAATCACTCTTCAGATGTACAGCATACAATCAGACCTGTTTATGGTACCTGTACTATTAATCACTCCTCAGATGTATAGCACACAATCTGACTTGTTTATGGTACCTATATATTAAATAACAGAATTACCACCTTCCAAAGATTTAGTACCACAAACTTCATTGCATCAGGTATCTGATCGGAGGATTTTCCATTCTGTAAAGTTTACCTCTACCAAACCATCTGTAGACCATAGCAGTGATGTTTTAAAGCTCAGAGGTTGCAAGGTGTGTGCACTCTCATAGATTCACATGCACACAGCTGCTCTCTCACATAGCAATACACACACATATCTACTCTCTCACGAAGCAACACACACATACCTTCTCTTTCACACAAAAACTGGTTTAAATTCCGCACACTCCTACTCTCTCATACAACACACAGATACGCACCTTCTGTCTCTCTCTCTGTCTCACACACACACACACACACACACACACACACACACACACACACACACACACACACACACACACCTACTCTCACACACAGTAACACACGCACTTTCTTTTATACAAACAGATAGACTAATTTAAATTCCATACACATACATAAACACATGCGCATACATACTTTCTCTCGCATACAGAAACCTGGTTTAAACTACAGACACACATACATACACTTACTTGCCTTCTTTTTAAAGCAAATGGCCACACTCATACACATGGAATTAATCCCTCTCTTTAAGTGCTAGTTTAATTAACGGGCGCACCTGTAGAACGTCTTTACATCAAACATTGGCATTTGATGTATGCATACTTCTCCTTAAAAGTAGTGGAGTGAAGATTTTTTTTTTTTTTTTTTTGGTAATTGTTTAAGTCTCCTAGCCAGCCTGCAGGTATATAAAGTGGGAGGGCGCTCGCCCCATCCACCTCACCCTATGATTCTGGTGCCTTATGGTTTATTTATTCATTTTAATTAATTTACTTTTCTTATTATGCATTTGCATAATAAGAAAAGTAAATTAATTAAAATAAACAAATATACACAAACTGCGCCCTTTACAAGGTTGGCCTGTACGGCACTATAGATGGTTGCCCAGTTCGCCTGTGCCTAAGGCCGGCCGTTGTTATATGATACATAGCAATATGTGTGAAGTATAATGTTTGTTATGTTAATATAGTTTGATTAATTTTATGTGAATGTAAATTTGCCTATGTCACAAGTGATAATTCAATAAAGGTGTTTGAAAAAAATTATTTCTGTAGTTATCTGCGGGCAGTCAGTGTTCTTTACCTAGGAAAACAGTGGGAGGATAATTTCATATAATAAGTTTAAGGGATGTGCCATCACAAGATTATATTTTTGTGTTTATTACCAACAGCCAAATAAAGAGGGATGGGAGAGAATTCTTTGTGGGCAAATTAACAGAAGGAGTGCACAGCTTCAGAGTCACTGGGTTTAAGAAAACAAAATGAACAAGATGAGAGGGTGGCAATCTATTTTATGGCAGAGGCTGCTCAAGTGAGCTGAGTCTAAAAAACCTTGGAATGTCTATTAAAATAAACTTTAGCTCCTCTCACAATTCACAGGTAATTAATCTCTCCTGATATCTATTAGTCTTCAAGTCACACCAGCTTTATTTTGTGCCCTAACCAGGATTTTTACTACACACTGCAATAAAATACACAATACAATCAAAAAAGAAAACTATGTGATAACTAGAAACTATAGAACTTGATTTTCCACACAGCAGTATAGTCAATAACAAAGGCTGCTCTATTATACTTTCGCAGGAAAACCTTGAATATTTTTTGAAGTACTAGTGTCTAGATCCCCCACAGTTCGTGTGTAATTAACCTCTGACTCATAAGAGACTGCAAGAGAAAAGCAAGCTTGATTTATTTTATGCCTTTAACTTGTAATTGTGTGTGTGTGTGTGTGTGTGTGTGTGTGTGTATCTTACAATGGAGATATGAATAACTAAGGCATTTCTGGTAACTGCTGCATGGTTATGGGACCTTAAGGGTTGTTATTGTTGGTCTTTCGGCTTTTCCTGGTAAGGTGTTGCCAAAGTGGAACTCCGGTCCGCTAATGATTGGCAGTAGATTTTTTACGAAATGCCCACCCATTTATGCACGCATGTCTTTCGAACGCTACCCAACCGCGGGGAGGACATGCAGACTCCACACAGAAGGCACTCCCAGGCCCAGCCGAGAATCAAACGGGAGAACCTCTTGCTGTGAGTACAGTTTTACAATACAGGTGACTTTCACTATCAGTAGGCATGGCCGTGGTTATGATGTTTGTGCACTGCCTGCATGCTTGAGATAAACTAGGAGGATGCTTAGCAGCCATAGAAGGCTTTTTCAATATTTTTTATATACCTCAGAATATGCAATAGCAATGGCACACATTCTGAGGTATGTAATAGTAATGTTGTGGCATTGTGGTAAGGTAGTGTTGCTGTGATTCTGTTTACTGATTACTAGTAAGACAAACAGACTACCATCCAGTTTAGATAATAAGTGCATATCTTGCAGGTGGAAGCAGTATGTGCTAGAAGTGGGCTGTCTGTAAACAGAAAGGTACTTACTATTCTGCATCATAAAAAAAACAAATGCTAATATATGGGATAAAGATAAGGTTAAAGCAGGCTGGGATTCCATGGTGACAGGTAGTATTTTTGAAGTAAACTAACAGCATAGGTAACAGCTAACAGAATTTACACCCATAATATATCTACAATAATGGAAAGCAGTGATGGCTGAGGGCATGCAATGCGCAACTAGCTTGGTCATAACAGTACGGGTCTACTGATTTTCTGCAAGATTTTGAATGAGTCTTTAGTTTCCCCTTATTTTAATTAATCTCTTTAAGTTCCTATACTCTCCAAATTATACAAACTTTGTTTTCTCTCCTAACTAAAATATTTACTATTCAAGGGAAAATTACTTTAAATATTATACTACAATAAAAACAATATGAATGTTAGAAACCAATGAATTGGCTTTTCCCACACAGCAGGGCATACAATGACAAAGGCTACTCTATTTTATTGAACTTTCTCAGGATAACCTTGAAATGTTTAAGTGCTAGTATTCAGTTCCTCCTACAGCTAACTACTAATGAACTTCTTCTAGTTGATATGACTCATCAAGAGAAACAAGCCTTATTTTCTTTCCCAATCAGAACTTTTAATATTCAAGGTGAGGGACTTTAAATAACACAAAAATAATAGCAATAACAAATAACATAATAATGATAATAATAATAAACACAATGAAAATAGAAACTGTGAATAATGCAAAACAAATGAGTTTTCCCACACAGCAGTCTAGTCTATGTTAAATACTGATCAAGTGAGCTTTCTCAGGAACACCTTGAGTTATTTATAAATAAAAATACTAGTCACTGTCTCCTTTCACAGGTCATAGGTAATTAACTTCTAGTTTATATGATTCACTGAAAGGCACATGTTTTTCTGTTACAGAAACGGTTAATATTTAAGAGAAAAGAAACTTTAAATAATATATTATAATAAAAATATACTCTGCAAGTCAAACAAGGAAACAGTAACAGCAGTAGAAACCAAGGCATTTGCTTTTCCTGCTCAGCAGTCTATTCTGTGGCAGCGTTTACAGGAAACCTTGAGATGCCTAGAAAATGTTTAGCATCGCACATGCTGCCTCGCAGATGTACAGACTTACATATGTTTTATAATTTAAAATGATCTCGGTTTTATTTATTGGCTATCACTACAAACTCCTTAAGTTACAGCTCCGGCCTTTTCCTAGAAATGAGGACATAGGAATTCTACTTAGTCAGGGACATTTAGGAACACAGTACCAAGTAATCTACCTCTTCATCATTCATGGAAATTCAATTGCATATTTTTTGCTTGGTTCAATACACCTGGGGAAGCTGAAGTTCAACATATTCTCTCTTCCAGTGCAGGGGATATTTTCTACCCCTTTCACTCATTCACTGTGATTCAGCAGATAATCATGACATTCTGAGAAGCCCAAGATTCATTCTCATTACCCTTTGGTAGCTGAGAATGGGGTGTTTCAGGACCTCAGGCTGCTGGTAGTGCAGAAACAATCCTAGTAAAAGCAAAGGACTTCACCCTCATTTTGGTGACAGCCCATTCCACCACAAGATCTAGCTCCTTGTATTTTCACCCCAGGATGGAAATCATCTGGCTATATGACATATGGTAAATAGAACAGGTTCTCGGATTGGTTGAAGATATAACCTATACCACCTCAGATGGTGAGTTTTAGGTGATCCTGATTTATCAGCAACACTTATATGACTGGGCCTCCATTACTCTGTGGTAAAAATTCATATAGTTGGCTTCCCTACACATAATTTCATTAAGGACAGAACTATGCCTCAGCGCTACATGGTTGTACAGTTGAAAAACAACCCAGGAACAGTACCAACCAGACCAGTAAAGCAGTAATCAATTTATTCTTTAGCACTTTCATTCCTGAATGCAAGAACTTCCTCAGAACAAACCAAGCCCTTAATTACAATCCTAAATACCCAATAGCCTATGACATCATCAATTTATTAATTGACTCACTCTGAGAAATTCTAAAAGGAATACCCTCACAAAAACTGAACATAATATAAAAATACAAGAATGCAAAATAATATGAAAACATAATGTGTTAAAAAGCATCGTAATGCCTCAACTTTAACAAGGAAACAATGAAACAAGATTCATTTAACCTTGGATTGTTGACTGCATCCAGGATAAGTTGCCACTTTAATTCAGCTTTGTCGACATGGGCTTCAATAATATAACCCTGCAGATCACTCTGAATTTGTTCTAATACCAAAAAAAAAATTGAAGTGATGATCAGGGTTTGTTTCTATGGGCTTGTACAAAGGATTAGTACCTTTTTTTATTTTTAATATCTGTACAATGCTCATATATCCTCCTCCTAAAACACCTACATGTTTTCCCCACATAGAAACTTGAACATGAAACACACTGTGCTAGATAAACAACGTTCTTAGAATAACAAGAGAAATGCCCATATATATTGTATCTCTTGTTTCAAATCCTAAACCAACTAGAACCATTGATCAAGTGACACTGGGAACATGTCCCACATTTCCGAGTCCCAAACGGGGCAGCCTGGGAATCCCCAGAAATCCCACCATCCCTTTAAAAAAAAACATTTAAAAGATTTGTTCTTTTTATATGTAACCATGGGTTTGGTACCCAACTTGTCACTTAAACTAACCTCATTAAAGATTAACCTCCAATTTTTAAAAATACATTTCACTATAAATCAGAAATCCAAAGTGAAAGTAGTAATTAAATGATTAGACATTGACGCACCCACCTCAATAGGCCTAACCTCATTTATCCTCATGTTGGCCAAATCGACCCTAATACCAGTATTCAATATAGGGTGATAAAAAACACTGATTCTTTGTCACAACTTCCTGATGTATATTTGCCAAAAATTCATCAGGATAACCTCTCCTCCAAAACATCTCCAAAACTTTATCACATTCCACATGAAAATTGTCCAGACTTGACACCATCAGAGCCAATCTGACAAGTCCTTTGACAACTGCCTTTTTTCTGGGATTCTGGGTGCCAACTGAAAAAATGTAAATAAGAATTGGAGAATGTCACTTTTCAGAAGATGTTGGAAGTGTAACAATGATTAACCAAATCCTTGCTGATCATGATGTCCAAGTAAGAAATAGAATTAACATCATGACTATAAGATGACTTAAAAAAATGTACGGTATTATTTATGTAATCTAATAACCACAATACATTATCCTGATTTAGGATTTCTTTGAGAATATCTCTGTGGCCCTAGATGAAGGCAAATTGGTTTTCACTGTGCACCTTGACCTGACCAAAGCCTTCATTGCCATTCCACCCTCAGGCATCTTGGACGAGCAAGTCAAGTTAATGTAAACCCCTATGTTATTCCCTGGATAACAACTGTCTCAATGGCAAATCTCAGTAGTGTTCCCAAGGGCTCTATACTTGGGCTGCTCCTATTTGGCATTTATTTCTTCAACATCAAAAGTGATGTCAATAGCATTTGCTCTACCACATTTGTTGAGGTCTGTAAATGTGGTGTCATCATAAACTCCTCCAGTGTCTTCTATATCCTACAAGAAGGGTTAACACATACAAATAAATGATGCTAAGACAATGGCCTTAAACTAATACATTTAAAAATGTGCAGCGCAGCTACGTTTGGAACATATGAGCATCTACTCTGCTACCATATAAATGGCAGCTGCCAAGAATCGCAAAGTTATTAGGGGACCTTGGCATATTCACTGACAAGGAACTCTCCTTTGACCACCACATAACCACAGTCATTAGAAAACTCTTCTACATAGCCAAACTGATTTCCGATGACATGTTTTTCAAGTCCAAAGATGTTAACATACCTCTTTACTCATCCCTCATTATACCCATAACTAAATACAATGTTGCCTTTGGAAAATGCTCTTGACATCACTTTTGCTGTCCGACCATAAAGCTGTCTCCTTAGAAATCAAAATCAGCTCAGTAATCCTAGTAACAGTTATGAACTATTCCAAGGCAAACTACCTTTTATTAAATGATAATTTGTCAAAATTCCACGTCCCTCCAAATCTAGAAAAAACAGCAGCCTATGCAGAATTGTTCACAGAAACTCTGAACAACCAAGTCAGTGGTTGCATAGAGGCTGTTGTACCTACCAGAAGTAAACCCAAAACTAGCTCCAAAAAATCACCCTGGTGGCATCCCAGATGACAGCCATTGATCTAGACACAACCCCTTTGTTAATTTAAACAGGTTATAAAGCAAAAGGAAAACAAAAGTCATGGCTAAAACAGGAAGTGTAAGTCCCACAAATATAAGAACTCTCTCATCAAAATAATAGGCAGCTAAAAGGGCTAATTAAGTCCAATAAATCCAATTCCCTTCTTCAGCTATGTCAGAAACCTTATAGGCATCAAACAGCAGTGTGCTGAACTGGTGATTAATGGTGCCACATTCACTGAGCTAGGTGATATAGCAAATCTGCTGGCTGACCAATTCATTTCCAACTTTACCCCCCACTCACCCCCAGCTGTCACTCAGGAAATAGCTTCAAACATAACCCTCCAACTATAAAGAGAGAGCATGTCCTAGTTGCAGTTGTGAAGGACAAGAACACAGCCTCAATAGGTCCTGATAATATCCCAGGATGCCGCCCAATTAGTCTAAAACATGACCTATCAGGGCCACTGGAATTAGTATTTAACTTCAGTCATAAAACTGGCTTCATGCCACGGGAATGGAGAGCTGCAACAGTAATCCCTCTTCATAAGGGTGGAACATCAACAAATCCCATAAACTACAGAACCATTAGTCTGACTAGTCGTATATAGGGTTGACACCTTTTCAAATGGCCAAAGTGGGACATTTTTGGGACACACATCAGATTTTACAAGCTGACACATACCCACGGTCAGTACAAAGGATAGAACTTTACTTTATCGCCTAAATAAAAGCTTATTCTTGTAGCAGTTTAGTTGCTTATTCTGTTTCTTGTAACATTTAGGTATTTTAGATACAGAAATAACTCTTTTATGTAACTATTACATAAAATATGAGACATAATTATGTCCTACAATCACAGGGCATTTGCCATTATTAATATTTTTTGGTCAGGACACAACTGCCCAAAGAGAGACCATCCCTCACAAAGTGGGACAGGTGGTAACCCTAGTCGTATATGCAAAGCCATGGAAAGAATTATTGTTCGAAATAATCAAGACATAGAGGACCTTCAGACACTGGATCCACCCAGTTTGACTTTGTCAAAGGAAGATCATGCCTAGTGAACCTGGTGGACTTCTTAAAAAGGATACAAAAGGCAAAGGACGAGAGTAAAACAGTGAATACTGACCGGGCCAAGGCATTTGATACAATACCCGTCTCTGGCATTGTTAGCAAAATTACAGAATTAGGGAGAAACCCCTGTATAACACACTGGATATTCAACTGGCTCACAGGATCCAGGGAGTGAGGACTGGTGAGACCACTTCCTCAAACAGGCCAGTCACCAATGGAGTCCTTCAAGGCTGTGCTGGCCCTGCTCCTCTTTGGTATCTACTTCTCAGAAGTCAAGGCTAATGTCACGAGCCTCTGGCTAATGTTTGCAAACTGAGGGCAGTCATAGAATCCCCCCAAGACACTAGCATCGTACAAGAGGGTCTAACACAAACACATGGCTGGTGTCAAAGTCATGGCTTAACACTTAATGCAAAGAAATGCATTATAGTACCTTTTGAGATGTCAGACACCCCTGGAAAGTATGTCATCAATAAAACACCCCTAACAGTTGACTCACTAGTCACAGATCTGGGAACACATGTAGAGAGTAACCTAGATTTCAACCAGTATGTATCCAAGGCAGTAAGATTATCCTTCTATGTTGCTCAGCTTCTAAGTACATGGCATCTAGGTCCAGGGATGTCATTGTACCACTATACCCAGCCCTCATCAGACCCATCACTGAGTATAATGCCCCCCTTCAGAATGTACCTGATCAGGCACATTCGGCAACTGGAATGTAAGCAAAGATTTCTTAGAAAGAGAATTAGGGCATAAATACAAAGTTCTATGCAGATGGTCTCAAAGCTCGATCTCTATACTCATTCTTTTACAGACTAGTGAGAGGTGATCTGTGCCTGGCATAGAAAGCATCCCTGGACCCAGACCTGATGAACCTTTTGTACATCCACAAAACAAACAGCATCAAAACTACTAGATCTGAAGACCTAAATTTTGCTTGCAACATAAATAGGACATGTTGGAGAGAAAGATATATATCTCAGAGAACCCCCCTTTTTTTGGAAAAGGCTCTCCATCCATGTGAAGCAAAGTTCCTCCCTATCCCTAACCCTATTTAAGTGTACTCTGGACCACTGGATGGGAAATCAAAAAATTCAACACTGGTCTGAGACCCACATCTCTGATGGACAAAGGCAGTCAGTAAATCATGTCGTAACCAATAATCACCCCTACATAAATGTCTAAAAATATAATATGTGGGACACATTTGGGCTGCATGGCTAGGCTTATAAATGTCCTAGTGTTTGTTAGCCTAGTATAACCCTATGAACCTATGTACTTGTCCAGACACATGGTCCAACCCTAAGCACCCCAATGTTTCATTAATAAGAATATTAAGGGTCTGGGCTCAATTTCCTTTTCTGGGCTCTTCAAAACCCTTTCTTCTTCTTTTTCCTCTGTCTTCTACACATTTGGCATAGGTGGATGATCTCTTTTTAACACCCCTAAATATCCTACTCTATGCAAACTCCTTTATATTCACAAAACTGGGAACACCATGAACACCCACACTAAAGACCTCGACCCTCACTGAAACATAAACATTACCTGCTGGCCAGACCTCACCCAAAGAATACTGATTTTATGGAACAGATAGTTCATTTGTACATTAAACAAAGTAGCTGCCTGACATTTTTCAAGTGTAACCTCTAGGATGGGTAACTGTAAAAAGAGTTTTGGTTCCCCCTACCGTCACTTATATATAGGAATAGCATGTAGTAGGAATTAAAGTGCTACATACAGAGGCTACCAGATCATTTGCCTACTATCAACCTGTGAGTTCATATCTGTTACTTGCTTTGAAAAGTAGACTGAGTTATGACGGAAGCTGAGAAGTATGTCTTTCATTAGATAATTCTCAACTGTCCCACCCAATCAAAATATTTAACTATCAACTTTATAAAATCAATTAAGTCTTTGAGTGAATATCAGCTTCTTCCTCCACTGAAATTCTCCACCTCCAGAGGTTACTAGGCCTTTCTTCAGTATCTCACACACATATATACAGTATACACACCAAGGAGCAATTTAGATTAAGCAATCTGCCTACTGCATGGGTTTGAGATAAAGAAGAAAACCTACACGAACACAAGGAGGTCATGCAGAGTCTGTACAGAAGGCACTCAAGCCCAGGAAGTGAACCAAAGAACAGGTTCAGACATAGCAACAGATTTAAGCGTAGACTCCAGCATAACAGGAAAAATGAGAACCAGTTAGAAATCAGTTCATAGGTGTTTACTAGGCTAATGACCACAAGGGTCTTTTTTAGCCTAGCCATGCATCCCAAATCTCTGACAAGTTCGGATACCCTTGATAAGTGTAAGCAGGTGTTTGGGAGATGAACCACTTATAGGCTACCTCCATCCATTAGAGACACATGTGCCAAACCAGGGATGAGTTTCCAGGCTCCCATCCAATTGTCCAAGTTGAACATGAATTGGCTTGGGGAGGAACTCTGCTTCACATGGATGGGGAACCTGTTCCATAGATTGGGTAGTATCTAGGATATAGACCTACCTCTCCAGCAGGACCTATTTATATCACAGGCAAGGTTTAAGTCTTTAGAATGGGTAATTCTGGTGCTGTTTGTTTTGTGGATATACAGGAGGTCCATCAGAGTGGGGTCTGACAATGCCCTGTATTGCCAGGCATAGATCTCCCATTAAAAGCTTGTAGGGGACAGAATACAGAGATAGAGCCTTGAGGTGGTCTGCATAGGACATTTTACTTATGCCCTGTATTCTTTTAATGAGGAACCTCTGTGGACGCTCCAATTGTTGGATATGCCTAGTTAGGTACATACCAAAGTGGGCACTGTACTCAATGGTAGGTCTGATGAATGCCGAATACAGTGGAACAATGACTTCCTTGGACTTGGATGCTATACCTTTGTTTATAAATTGTACAATATAGAATGATTTCCTCAACACTGCAGAGACATGATGGTCAAATGCTAGATTTCTATCTGCGTGTGTCACTAAGTACCTGACTTCTGGGTCAGCTCTAAGGGGTGTATTACCAATATGATAGTTCATAGGTTAGCACTAAACTAACTGCCCTTGCGAGCCACTGTGAGCTTAGACAATTATCCCTTGTGAGACTCAAACCCTGCACCTTGTGTTTGTAAGACAAACATCTTAACCATTATGCCACCCTCCCAATCCCTTACCCCTAGTTACCAGGGATGGACGACTTCCAAAAGGATACTATTATGCAATTCTTGGCATTTAGTTTTAGTACATGCTCTGACACTAGTTGTTTGTGTCAGCCCCTCCTGGAGAAAATTTGTGTCAGTGTGAGATTCAACGACAATTATCTCCAAATTTAGTCAGCCACAGACCACTGACATTGGCCTTGACTTCTGAGAAGTAAATGCCAAAAAGGAGCTGCCCAAGGACTGATCCCTGATGGACTCCACTTGTGACTGGCCTCTTTGTAGAGGTGGACTCCCCAATTCTAACTTCCTGGGTCCTGTCTGTGAGCCAGCTGGCTATACCCCAGGTGACATACGTGTTTGTACCTAACCGCTCGAGTTTGTCAATAATGCCCAGTTGGGGTATTGTGTCAAATGCCTTGGCCAGGTCAAGGTAGGCAGTGTGAACAATTTTGCCCTCATCCATTGCTTTGATGACCTTCTCAAAGAAGTCCACCAGGTTGAGTAGGCATGATCTGCCCTTGACGAAACCAAACTGCCAGCTTTAATTTTACAGACACACACACACACACACACACACACACACACACACACACACACACACACACACACACACACACACACGTGCGCACATGAAAAAGAAAAGATCTAGATATTCACATCCTTTCCAAAAAGCTGTAATAGCAGTAAAGTGTCTAGAAACGGATTTGTCAAAAATACACTGTAAAGGAATGCACCACATAGATTGCAGTGGTATGCTTTTAATTACTTCTACAATACATTCATGCAGACAGACACTAGGAACATGAAAGTATTTTCTTATTACTTATTTTGTTCTTTTCACAATAGAAAAAAATTAAGCAGGACCACAATATAATGCTTTTAATAAGATAAACAAGATTGAGTAACACTTCTCTCTTTGAAAATCTTCTTAAAAAGGCTATTTTTAATGAGTTAGCAATTTTTATTTTCAACTTCAGGGAAGCTAAGAGAGGGACCAGAAGATGATGTTTACCTCAAGCCTTGGGTTTAAAATTTAATTGGGGATTTCATCCCAACATACAGCCAGACTACCAGTTACGTCTGTGAGGTGTTGAATATCAGTATCAGTATTATAGGCAACCAGTGAGGGACTGGATAGGGAGACATTCACTGCTTAAAAATGCAAAACAAACAAAATTGCGAAAACCCACAACCTAGCCTCCTTCAACCCTGAAATCTTTTCAGAATGCCTTAAGCACATTGACTGGTCACCCCTAAAAACCCTTCCACTAGACAGTGCTGTATCTTATTTCAACCAAACCTTCCTTACCCTACTAAATAAACTAGCTCCCCTTAGAACCAAACGAATCAAAACTAATCCCTGCCCCTGGCTATCTCACGAAACTAAACATATTATGCATCAATGAGACAAAAAGTGGAAACAGTATCAAAAACAAAAAAAAAAAAACAGCTACCTCCTAGAATTTAAACAATTACGTAACCTGGTCAAAAAACTAACAACAAAAGATTGCAAAACCTACTACTGCAAACTCCAATCCATGCACTCAACCAACCCTAAAAAATTTTGGAATTCTATTTCCTCCATTCTGAACCCCGGTAGAAAAGACAACCCTTGCCCAGATTCTAACATTACCAGTCTTGAAACAGCCACCAAATTCAAATCATTCTTTACTGACTACATAGCAAACTATCCTCCTCCTTCCCTGACCCCCCCCTCCAACACCTTCCTCTTCTGCCCCTCTCACCCCCAATCAAACTTCTTCCTCCCCCCCTTTCAGCTTAACACCCATCCACTCAAACATAATAAAAAGACTGCTCCGCAAGCTAAAACCTCAAAGCACCTGACAACCTACCGCCAACCTTCCTCAAACTATCTGCTGATACCATAGCCTATCCCATATCTATTCTTATAATAGATCCATACAAGAATCTTACGTCCCAACTATCTGGCTGCATGCTTTCATCATCCCTCTCAATAAAAGTGGTAAAAACAAACACAACCAATTTCAGACCCATAGCAATACTCTCTCTTCTTTCTAAAATACTCAAAAAGGCTATCCACTCACAACTTATGCCATATCTAACCCTACAGAAACTCCTCTCCCCTACTCAACACGGGTTTCGGCCCGGCAACAGCACCATGACCACTCTCCTATCCTTTCTTGAAACCAACGACCTAGCATGCAACAATGGCAAATACATATCATCACTGTTTCTAGACATTTCTAAAGCTTTTGACACCATCTCCCACTCCTTACTCCTGTCCCAGCTCTCATACTTAAATCTCTCTTCCTCTACATTAGCCTGGTTCTCCAGCTACAAATCCCACCACCAACAAGCTGTCCAATGGAAAGAATCTACCTCTCCTTTCTTACCAACTCCCACAGGAGTTCCCCAGGGATCTGTACTGGGCTCACTTCTCTAACATATTCATCAACTACTTGCACCACTCCATCCCCGAAGCCTCAGTTATCCAGTATGCAGATGACTCCACCATCATCTGCTCATCCTCCTGCCACTCTGAACTACTACTAAAAACTCAATCAGCCTTCTCCAAAACTGAATCCTGAATGCAATACAATCACCTAGGCCTAAATGCAAACAAAACTAATGATTTTTACTCCTATCAAAAACTCCAATTTCAATAAAAACCTATTCACCATTAAAAGCCAGAATAACCCCTCCTTGAAATCATTCCCTGTACCAAGCTACTAGATATCACCATTGAAGAAAACTTAAAATTTGATTCCCACATTTACTCCACAATTAAGAAAACCCATCAAACAATCGGTCTCCTCTACAGACACAACCGTTACCTCAGCCCCTCCACCCGACAAACTCTCGCAACTACTTTCCTTCTCCCCTCTCTCATGTATGGTGCTCCCCTATTCTCCAACCTTCAACTTGGCCTTCATTCCAAACTTGAATCCTGCTACCACAAAATCTGCAAATTTGCAACCAATTCTAAAAACTCTTCTCATCACTGCCTCTCCTTACATACCCCCCAATGGCTAGAACTTCAACTACCTAAAATACCTACAACTTACCACTGCCCACAAACTCATCTACAAACCTGCAGAATGCCCTTCTCTCACCATATCCCTAACACCCTACACACCCAGCCACTCCCTCAGATCAGAGAGCCAAAACCTCCTACAAGTGCATAAACCCTCACATCCCCCTGACCAATTGCTACTATCGACACCATAGGCAAAATATGGAACTCTCTTCCCCATCCACAACGCACAATACCAAGCCATAACAACTTCAAATCCGCCCTGCACTCCCATCTGTCCTCCAAATAGGAATGCCCTTCTCATGCTCCTACCTAAACATCATGCTCCTGCCTAACCTTAACACCCCCCTACTCTTAGACCCTTGACCCCTCTTTATAATAATGTAGGATCAGTACACTTTTCCTGCAATAGAACATTCAATTTCCTCTGGTAATGAAGTTCTCCCCCTTTCTCATTGGTATTCTATATGGTACAAGTCTAATAAATCGCACTCTATATGCATTAACACCTCACAATGCTTAAATGACCTTTCTATTTTCAATTAGTAGCCCACATACTATTCTTTACCAGGAATGCTTAAATAATTCTAACTTAATTCTTAAAAATAATCTTATCCTATATGTCCTATCTTTCCAAAGTTGCTCAAATGTCTGAAAATTGATTTTTATTATTATTTTTTTCCTGTCTAATATGCAACTTTATATTCTTCTGTAAGAAATGTTATGCAAGAATGCCTTTTTGCTTATTATATATCCTTTACCACTGTCATTTTCATCAATGATGATTTTAATCAATTCATCTATTGTCATGAATGGAACTACTTGTGGAGCTTTTCTCCCCGGGCCTCTACTGGAAATGGGTTGCTCTGACCCAGTGGACTCTCCCGGTCAACAAATTCAAATAAATAAATAAATTAAAAATCAAGTCAGCTGACATGTCCTTGGCAGAACTTGTATTCATATGTAAAGCGAGAAGGGACAAAAGTGATGGAATTAATACTGCAATTTGACCAAAATGGTGAGGAACAGTAGCATGAGACTTTAACAGCAAAAATTAGTTCACCATGTTTCTAGAAAAAAAGTACTGAAATAATTCCAACAGTACAATCATATTAAAGCTTCCTTTATTTTGAAATTTACTGAAATATTTTGTGTGTTATTGTTATCACAAATGATGATATACTAACCACTTTCTTATGGCACCATTATTATACACACATGGGTTTACAGGCAGCTTCAAAAGCCAGGACGACTGTACTGAAGGATCGTTGAAGGTTGTGAGATCAGTTGCATTGCTTAAAGCAATGTTGCACACTGCTGGTTTAACGGTTTGAATACCACGTTGAAAAGTTTTGGAGGATATGAGCCATTTCTGTAAATATGAAATTACATAAAGAAATCCATTAGCTGAATATATGTGCCTCACTGTATCTCATTTATTGCTCTTATATTATTTATTCTGATAGTTGTTTCCTTATTATTTATGGTTACCTCCTTGGAAAGTTACTCTAGAGTAAAACACTTTTCTAAATATGCACAAGGTAAGGAACAGGACAGCTGCATAATCATTGTGTGTTTATGTTTATTTGGGCACATGTAGAAGCAGCCATTACTCTACTAATCATCATATGTATAGCAAACTCCATTTTCACTGTTTTCCAGAGGAAATCTCTACTGGTGTAGCTTCTATTTGCAGGTCAGCAGTAATTGCTTCTTTGCATACCTCTCAACTCTCCAGAATTTTTCAGAATGCAGATTTTTTTGAAGCAGATTTTTGGTCCATCTCAAATAAAATTTATATTTTTTTCTGGCAAATCATTGAGGACTGAGTAATTAAATCTTCAGAAAATGCATGCTAACACAAAACCTATTATTCTGTCCTCTTTCTAAGTTTATAAGAGCAATGCTAAAATCTGTTCCTGATTTTGGACCTTTAACCCCCCCATTATTTTTGGAATTGCCTAGAATTCTTGTGCTAACAGGTTGAGAGGTATGCCTTTCTGTGTGATTTTTTTTAATGTTCTGTGGTTGTGCAGTGGGCTTTCCACCCTGGAACAAAAGAGCCTTCTGCTATATTTTATGGAGCTGAAGCTTTGAGAAGTTTGATTCATCCAGCTGAAGATTCATGGAGATGAGTCGTGAAAAGTGGGAAGGGAAATGCAAGCAGCAAACTGAAAGTACAGTTGTGTAAGTACATTTACCATTATGGTAGATGTTCGAATGACCACTGCTGCAGTAGCCTTAGCTATATGGGTTAGACTCTGCATAGGATATAACAGTTGGACAGCTTCCAAAGTGTCAAGACACCTTCCATGCACCCAAACCATCAATCAGCTCTAGCTGAGCTGACAAAAAAGACAGGTGTGGGTGCCAAGCCCTTCAGAGCTTTCATACCAACAGGGAGCGAAGGCTGAACCCTGAAAGGACAATGCTAAGAATAACAAAAATAAATGTTCATGTCCTGGAATAAACAACACACAAAAAACAAGGGGGTGGAGGAAAGGAGCAGCTACTGCAGCAGTGATCATTTGAACATCTATTGCTGTAATAAGTTTACTTACACAACTGCACTCTGTTAACCTTAGCTGTATGGGTAGAGTACCCTAGCCTACCTCTTTTGGGAAGTGGAAGGAGAACAGTCCAGGAGCCCTAGCAAAACCTGATCTAGACCCACAGGAGGAATTAAACTTATAGTGCTTTGTCAAATTATATACATGGGAGTAGGTTGCACCTTGTAGAATGCTTCTAGAATCTAACCCTTTCCAAAAAGCCATAGATGAAGCTAACACCCTGGTATACTGGGTCTTGATCCTGTCTGGAATAGTTTTCCTGTGGTGAGTATAACAAAAGCACCCCAGCCCTAAAAATCCACCCTTCTACCTAACTATCTAGCACTCCCACACACAATGCAGACCTATCTCCCCCCTCTTCCACTCCCCATTCTTCCAAATACTTATCCATAATTGCTATCAACATTCAAAGCCTTAATAAAATCACTAACCTTCATGCTTGGATCTCCCAATATTCTCCACACCTACTTGGACTAACAGAAACCTGGCTCAACCCCCATATTCAAAACTCTGATATCTTACCCCTAGGCTACAACATCTATTGACTAGATAGGACCTCTATAAAAGGTGGAGGTGTGGCAATTCTACACTCTCAACACCTCTCTTTCAGTCCCTGTAAACCCGACTGATTTTCACCTAATCCTAACTGATATCCGCCCAACAGAAATCCTAATAGTGAAGTACCACCTTAACAACCACAAAAAGCTTGCCATTGCTGCTGTTTATATATTCCTCCTGGCAAGAACATCCAAATTCTTGAAAATATACCTTCCTGGCTTTCCCTAAAGTTACCCTATGAAACTATATTGCTAGCAGATGTTAAGATAGATTGGAAGTCTCTGAAGACCCTTTCCCCTGACAAAGCATCAATTTGTTCAGCTTCATCCAGCTTATCTCCAACCCCATAAGACTGACCCAACATTCAAATCAAGGCACAATAATTGACTGGACCCTGTGCAACAACCACCAAATCTATCACAACCCCACTACACTTCCTGATGCCCTAAGTGAACACCTACCCATCAGTATACAGAGATACTCACTCCAACAAAAATCACATTTTTACAAATTCGGCCATAAACTCAAAAACTTCAACCCCTCCACTCTCAATGACAGTCTTTCTGCCATTGACTGATCTATCTTGCAGTCTCTTCTTCTTGAAGATGCTCTACTTGAATTTAGGGTCTATATTATATGAACAAAAGTTCATAAAATTGAACGCTGTAAATAGCGAAAATGCCGAACTTTGAAACCTTTATTGTGGGGGGCTGCACCCCCCCACTAATTATATATACAAACTCCGAGATCACACTACAGTGAGGAAAGGGTAAATTTCCCGATCTTCACTGTACCGCGATCTCACAAAAAACAGATCGATGAATGGCATTTTCGCATATACAACCTTTCGATATTTTGGACTTTTTTTCTTCTAATAGGAACCCGAATTTAATCTCATCTTCCTAAACACCCGTGAATCAATTGCCCCCCCCATGTAAAATAAGAATAAAGCAAAATTACACCCCCTGGCAGTAAAGGCACCCGTAAACTAATGCATAAAAGAGACAAAGCCTGGAAAACTTTGCTTAAAATTAAATCCCACTCCCACCTCCAACTATTTAAAGAACTTAGGAACCATACCAAGAAACAAATATACAGCGATAAAAAGACCTACCACACTAACACACAGGCCACTGCTCAAACAAACCCCAAAAATGTCTGGAGAAGTATCAACTCTATCCTCCACCCTGGCAAACCTCAGGACTCCCAATCCCTACCCTAACCTCCCCAACCAAGAGACAGCCTCTCTTCCTCAACCAATGTTTCATAGACTCCATAAGCAAATTGACTAATACGAACCAAAATCCCCACCAAGAAGCACCTCCCCTACCTACAAACAACAACACAAGTTTCTCTCTCAACCCTTTATCTACTTACTACATAACGTCTCTGCTTCTCAAACTAAAACCCTGTTCTCCCTCTGCTGACATTTCCTCCTCAATTCCTCAAACTTGCAGCAAACCCCATTGCCTATCCAGTCTCAATTCTCATTAATCAATCTATTAAAAAAAGTAACTGTACCCAAAATTTGGAAATCCTTCTACATTATCCTCTTCATAAAGATGTAACTCCAATGATCCCTCTAACTACAGGCCTATTGTTATCCTTTCCCCACTATACAAGATTCTAGAGAAATGTGTTCACATCCAAATACTTAACTTCCTCCTCCAAAACAACCTCCCACCCAACATGGTTTCCGGCCTCACCACAGCACCTCTACAGCCCTTCTATCCTTCACTCACACCATCGCTGAAGCTAGGAACAACAATAATCTAGTCTCATGTCTGTTCCTAAACTTATCTAAGCCATTTGACATGGTATCACATCCCAAACGTCTGACTAAATTAGCTAACCTTAATTATCCAGCTCAACTCTCTCATGATTTTCAAGTCATCTCACTGACAGGCTTCAATATGTCAGATGGCAATCATCCTGCTCTTCTTTCCTACCCATATACACCTCAGGGCTCTATTCTTGGACCTTCTCTTCAACATCTTTATTAATAACCTCCACTCCTCCACCCCCCTTTCTACCATCATACAGTATGACAATGACTCCACTCTGATTACTGCCTCCAACTCAATCTCACAACTTCAGACACACACACACACAGACACACACACACACAGACACACACACACAGACACACACACACAGACACACACACACACAGACACACACACACACACACACACACACAGACACACACACACAACAATCTTTCCTTCTTGTTGGAAAATGGCTAAATAACTAGCTTATCTTAAACCCCCCAAAACTAAGCTACTCCTCTTTCTCCCCAAAAATAATGACCACCTTAAGGCTACCTGGTCTAGCTCTTCACTGAACAATACCATCATTAATGGAGACGCTAACACAAAACTACTTGGAATGACTACTGATGACCAGCTAAAATTTGACTTTCACATACACCATGCAATCAGGAAAACTAACCAAAAACTTAGCTTGCTTTACCGTAACTCAGAATTCCTCTCTGCTGAATCCAGACACACCCTAGCTCAAGCCTCCTTCCCAGCCTCCTCCATGAATTACCACACACAAAAGGGCCTTACAGAAACAGATGCTTGGTGCCAGAGCCATGGGCTCAAGCTCAATGTCAAGAAAGGTATAGTTATCTCCTTTGGGAAAAAACATGTACCCGCGAATTACCACATAGGTGGTAGTACACTAAACACTGAAAGTGTGATAAGAGACTTAGGGACAAAGGTGGACAGTGGTCTCACCTTCGATAACCACATCGCTACAACAGTTAGGATTTAAGTGGCACACCTCATCACTAAGGGCTTTTCATCCAGAAAAAAAGGAGGTCATTGTCCCACTGTACTCATCCATCATTAGATCCATTATAGAATACAATGCCCAGTTTGGTATGTACCTCTCAAGATATCCGCAACAACTGGAAAGGCCGCAGAAATATCTCACTAAAAGAATCAGAGGCCTAAAGCAGATGCCTTATACTGAGCGTCTAAAAAACTCCAGCTATACTCGGTCACATATAGTCTACACAGAGGCAATCTCTGCTTAACATACAAGGCCATGTCAAACCCAGAGCTGTTGGACATGCTACACTTAAAGAAATCCCAATCCCTCAGAGCCAAACGCTCCAGGGATCTAAACCTTGTCATCACAATGAACAAAACATGCTGGAGGGACAGGTTCCTGACCCAGAGACTCCCCAAATTCTGGAACAGACTGCCCATACATGTCAAGCAGAGCACCTCTTTGGCCCTCTTCAAAAGGAACCTTGACAATTGGATGGGAGATAGGAAATTCACCCCGGGGATCACGTCAGTCGCCCTGCTAGACAGGGGTCCAGGGAAGTAAATATTGTGGGAAGAAATAGCCAGGGAATTGTTATGGCTAGGCTTGTAAAGGCCCTAGAGCTGATAGCCTAATACCAACCTATGAACCAGTCTTTACCAACCTCCAATCCTGCGTACTCTCCAAGCTAGAACAAACCTATAATAAAACTGCTAACTTTGCAGCCATCTTACCAAATCATACCCACCATTGCATAGCTCTCTGCAAGTTAGAATGGCTTGAATTCTGCCACCATCTAAAACTATCCCAACTACAATTAACCCACATCATACTTAAACCCACTGCTTGTCCCTCTCTTGCCAATTTAGTTTCCTATTACCCTCGTCCCCTCCGCAGTTCATAGAAACTACTACTCAAAACATGTACACCAAAAATTAACATAGGCAATCTCCTTTATAAATCGTCCATAACAAAAAATCTAGAACTACCTCCCCTCAAACCTGCGAAACATCACACAAAAACAGCTTTAAAATAGAACTAAAATGCTTCCTCCCAAAAATCTGCCCTTGTGAGGATCCTACCTGACCACTCTCTGACTTCACCAAATATACTTAATCTCAACAATTCCTGACTGCAAATTGCTTACTCCTTGTTATTTTTCTCAAAACATGTTATTCTACCTATTTATATGATACCTCTGTATATGTCAACAACTATGCTGTATTTTTCTATTTTTGCTATACTTTGAAATTTAATTAATACTCTAATCTGTGTAATTATGTAAAGTATTACTGTTGGAGCTTTTCTCCTCGGGTCTCCAGTGAAAATGGGCTTGTGCTCACAGTTGGACCAACCTGGTTAACAAATGTGAAATAATAATAGTAATAATAATAATAATAAAAGGCTAATAGCCTGAGACAACCATTTGGAAAAGTCTGTGTTGACACAGGTTGTACCTTCTTTTTACCTTGACAAGAAATGAACAATTGATCAGAAGATCTGAAAGATTTACTTCTGTCAAGATAGTACCTGAATTGTCTGTTGACATGCATGGTACAAAGTATCTTTTCTCCCTCATTTTTAGATTCAGGAAAGAAAATGGGGAGATAGTTTGGCTTAAAGTAAACTTGCGTACCAGTTTAGGCATAAAAGATGTATTAGTTCTCAAAGAAGCTTGGTCTGTGTGGAAAATGAAATTAAGTTGCAAGCACTTATGGTGAGTCAACCTTGATACCCTTCTTGCAGATGTCAGAGCAATCAGTAACTCATCCAGGTTAGCTGGGTCAAATGGAGTAAGTGTTATATTTTCTAATACAAAATTAAGATCCCAAGGAAGGGGCCACCAGTTTTCTTGAAGGCCTCTTATATAAAATGTGTTTTAATAACATTTTGGCATGAAAATCCATTGAAAGAGGAGAATCCATGGGCAAATATGCTGAAATGGCCAATAAATGAACCTTGATGGAGTAGGAAAAAAGACCACAGGACAGTAACTCACACAAATAGTGTAAAACCAGCCTTTTTTGCCTTCATTAGTAAGGTCTGCATATCCTCCATAAACAGGTGTCTAAGGGAATTAAGACCTAATATCCAAGCAATCTAGTTTCCATTCATGACTGCCCTTTTCCTGCTCAGCTTGCTTGCATTGACTGAATATAGGATGCCTGTAGAATGAGATTGTGCTGTGAAGCTATATCCCTAGCTAAACTGGCTAGTCTGCAAAGGGTGTACAGTCTGGTTCAACCTTGTTTGTTGATGTATCACATGACTTTGGTATGGTCTGTAACAACCTGAAGAAGTCTCAGTGACCAAAGATGATTCAGAAAGTTGAGCGCATTGATCAGGAAAGCATCTCTTTTATGCTTATATACTTGCATCTGTCTTGGAGAATCACACACCTTGCACTTCTACCCCTCCTAAAACTGCTACCCAAGCAAAATCAGAGGCATCTGTGGTAACTGACTGCTTTGAAACGGGGGAGGGGGGGCATATTTAAGGATATTCGTTGTATCCACTAAGTGATTTCTCTTCCGATGCTTTGAAAAAGACTCTGTCCGATGCTTTGAAAAAGACTCTGCAAAGAAAAGCAAGTCATCTAAATATGGAAAAATGTGGATACCCTGTAGCCTGTAATGACCTAGAACAGGAGCTAGACACAATGGGAACGCCCTTGGTGCAGTGGATAGTCCAAAGGGTAAAGCAGAGAACTGATACATTGATCTAGACCCACAATACTGTAGAAAACACCTGAAGTCTGGATAAGCAATGATGTGATGATCAACATCTGTTAAATCTAGTGTTAGTAGGACACTCGAATGAGGAAGATGAAATAACAGTTTCTGAAGTGATATTTTGAATTTGGGCACCATCACAAATAGATTTAGGAAAGAAAGATATAAAACTGATCTCCAAGCATTTTCTTTCTTTGGAAGTAAAAACATCCTTGAATAAAACCTTTCCCCAAATGGGAAGAAAGAGCTGGTTCTATCACATCCTGAGACAATGTATGATGAAGGACAGGTAGAAATAAAAGGGTCTGTTCTGGTTGATGATGCCATCTGTAATGAATGGTCTTCAGAACCCATTTGTCTGGAACTATCTCTTACCAAAGATAAAGGTGGAGACTCAGATTTTCTGGAAGGGAAATGGGGCTGCAAGGGCTGGGGGAGTAAGGTCTCTTAAATAGTAATTCTAACTTGTAGGACTGTTCTTGCTTTTGAAAGGATCCAAAATTCTTTTCAGATCCCTTAGCCATTTTCACCTGAATACCTGCTTACCTGCATTTGTTGAGCTTGTTTATTTTGTATTTTTCCCAAAACTGGAAGAGGGGCTATAGGATCACTTAGAAAATTTGGAAAAGGATGGCTGAAAAATCTTAGAGATTCCTTGTATCAGCTTACCCCTTTCATGACATGTTTTGATTACCTCTACATCAGAGGGGCCAAAAACTAAATCTCTACCAAAGGAACATTTAAAATTTTAACATCATCTGGGAGGTTCTGAGAATGCAATCAGGTAAACCTTCTCAAAACAGTACAACTGGCCATAGCCCTGGAAGAAGTATTGAATAAGTCATATACGCGCGCATGTGTACACACACACACACACACACACACACACACACACACACACACACACACACAGTAAACAGTGAATAATGACTTGTACAATAGAAGTAACTAAATTATTTAGAGCAGATTTTTCATAAGAAGAAGAAACTGCAAACAAAACATTCCACATACTTTCACAATTAGTCATAGCAAACTTTAACATATGAGCCTGACAATTCAAAATTCTGAAAATCAAAGTTGCAGAAGCATGCACTTTTTTCCTATAATTATCAATAATCTTTCCATCCTTATCAGAAACAGTAGAACTGGAATTAACTAAATGTTTAGCAGCAGTAGGATTAACTAAATTTATAGCTGCTGGACCAGGTTTGGGAAGAATGTATAAAAACTTAAAAAGAATGCAGGACTTAGATCCTTTCTACCTTTTTAGGGGCAGCTGGATGACTGCCAGGAAAACTGCAGGCAGTAAAACACACATCCTCTAAAGCAGACAGAAGAAAAGGAATGGGCGTGGGCTCTGGAAATTCCTTCTGTAACAGCTCATAGTATTTTCTGGGGGACTGAGAAACCTCAATGTTCTCCAATAAAAGGAAGGCTTGGTGTCATTAACTAGGTTTTAGTGTCGCGTGTGGAAAGAAAACCAGTGACAGGGCCAAAGATGGCAATGGGATCAGAGAAGCACAAGACCTGGCCTTCTATTAAGCTGTCCTGGTACTCCTTGATGGACAGGTCAGTAAGGAAACCAATGGACTTAGCTTTTAGCCCCGCCTATGACTTCTGCTAATTTTTCATAGTCTATAGCAGGTAGCAAAGCTGAGGTTTGGGGGTAAGGAAGAGAGATGAAAGTGCTCAATCTTTTTATCAAAATCCTCGATTTTATAATTTCAGATCCTCAGTGGAGTTTTTTCTACATGGTTCTTGGTTTATAAAAAAAATGGTTAAAAAAATCAATTGTAAAAATCATATTCTATTTTCATTACCTATTGTTAACAAAGATCACTTTCGTCCTTCTAGACTTCTTCAGGTCTGTGTACAAGAACCCTAAAAACTATCTATAAAAATATTATTGTATAATTAGTATTATTATTACACATACATTTGAATAAAGTGGAAAAAATAGAAGAAGAAAAAGAAAAAAATAATAAGAAAAAAATGTAAGATGATGGAAACAAAATATACACTTAAATTAAAACTGATTTAATATGGTATTTAAGAAGCCTGGACTATTTATTTATTTATTTATTTTATTTATTTTACATTTGTTTACCGGGTTAGTCCAACTGGATACATATCCCTTTTCAGCAGAGACCCGGGGAGAAAAGCTCCACAGTACAAAAGGTTATGAGTTACATTTCAACAATTTCAAAATAACATGGTAAGGTAATAAAAAGTTACAACAGTTGCAAGAAAGTTCAAGGAAAAAAAAGAGAAAAACATATACATAATTGAGACAAGGTTTAGGTTTGACATTTCAACAATTTCAAAATAACATGGTAAGGTAAAACAAAGTTTAAACATAACAGTTGCAAAAAAGTTCCAGGAAAAAAAAAGAAAAACATATAAATAATTGAGACAAGGTTTAGGTTTGAGTTACATAGTAACAGTTTTTAGATATCATAGTATGAAGAGGCATCAAGTTAAAAATTAGCTATAACTTAAGTAATTCATATGATAAGTAGATTAAAGAAAACATATGATCTTTGGACACTATTAAAGCTGATATTATAGGCTCAATAGATAGGTAAAGAAATATCGAGTATAATGCTCGTGGGAATTCCTAACTAGGGGGTGTTACAGTGAGGAGAGATCCTGTACTATAGTTTAGTACGGTAAGTGATGAAACAGAGAGGGATGATAGTTCATCCAGCCAGTAATTAACAAGTCAGACAATCAACTACTACTGTTCAATTAAAAGTGTACTGGAACTTAGAACATTGCCATATTGTTTACATGACTATATACAATATACAGTGCAACTACAGTAACAGCTTATCTACTATTTTTATATTGTCTGCATGGGTTATTGGAAACTCTGAACACTGTAAAGTAAACCAAATGGACATAGCATGTCTTTCATGTGCAAAGTGAGTTGTGTAAGTTATCTATTCTACCTTCTTGCTATACTTGCTCCTCTATAAGGTGTATAAACAAATGTACCCTGTGAATGTTGGCAAGTGTACCTTTTGTTAAACTATCTTATATGTACTATACTTCTATGAGAAGTATAAAAAATGCATCCTCTGTATGTTGTCTAATGTACCGTTTGTTAAACACGCTATCGTTTGTTAACAATTTAACTGCTCTGGAGCTTTTCTCCCCGGGCCTCCACTGAAAATGGACATATATCCAGTTGGACTCTCACGGTTAACAAATGTAAAATAAATAAATAAATAAATAAATATAGACTGAAAATCTTCCACACAGAGAAGTTTCTTACACGGTTTTGTTTCTGGACCCACTGTACTTGTTTAGTGGGTTGCTTGAGACTTTGGGGATACCACAGAGATTACTTGTTTTTTTTTTTCTAAACCAATATTGTCTGACTTGTTAATTACTGGCTGGATGAACTATCATCCCTCTCTGTTTCATCACTTACCAACTCTTGATCATTGCAAGTCCTATTTGATGTTTCTTGAGTCATCCCATAATTTGTCCCTCATTGTAGTACTTACTGTTAAACACAAAGTCCAGTCACAAAAAAACAATGTATAGACTGCTGAAATCCTCTTGACTCATGTCTGGGCATTTTCTACCATCGACAGTTATCACCAAGTTGGCACAAATGAGCCAAGACCACTGGTAAAAGCTGCAGTGTTTTTTTGTAAACTTGAAGCATCTGTTGTTTTCAGTAAGTGCTTATTTTTATTAGTCAGCAACTGTAAAATAATTAAGTTTGCACATAATATTAAAACATTCCACACCTCAATTTATACAATTCAGTTGAAGGAAAGAATCTTATAGCCATAATTTGTTTCGAAACCAAAGTCAATAATCCTAGGAGGCAAACTTATTGACAGGTGAGGTTTAAGCATATAGAGTAACATTGTCTACAGTTAGAATAAATTAACTGGCAGTTATAGAACAAGATAGGTGACGAGTGTACTTCTGGTAGGTACCTTGATTCACAAGATCAGAAGGGCAATTTGATACTTGTCTCCTCTTTTACAACTTGCACTCATTTTGTGTTCTTTAATGTTTTTATGCTGCAATATTTATTTTTTGTAGCACTGCGTAACCATGCCCAAAAAGAGCACTAATGTTCAACTTTATTGATAAAAAATTCAATGGTTTATCAGTCTGAAATATGGTATAAAAGCCCAAAGTCAGCTATGAACACATGCACAAGATCCATGGCAAAAATTATTTTAATGTTTAGCACAACTGTCCTACCACATCATTTTTCTAATTTCGATATATCATGATAAAGTCCTATTAGCAAAACACCACAGTGAAGTCACTGAGCAACATGAAATACATGCATAAATATATGCAAAACCCAGTGTCTACCTCACCACTTTGGTCATGCTCATCACTTAAAGATACATATGCACATGACAGATACTATACAACAAACATGTCTGTAGTAAGCAGCTATGAGCGTAAGTACACAACAATGTATAGGGGAGGATGTCTAACAACCTCAGGTGAAAAAGGGTGAAAAGATGGTAATATATGAACAATTTAAATAAAATTCATAAAAGTAAAGCTAAAATACACTACCAATACTTGTAATAAGTCCTACCCAGCAAACACTTATGAGTGAGTTAGGGTAGTGCAATTCTTGTGTCCAATCATTAGGGATCAATTTACCTAGGAGAACAGTGTGGAGGGTTGGTTGTCCAACTATCACTCACAAACCCAATGGAGAAAACAGCAATAACAGATACAGAAAAATAAAAGTGAAAAACACTGACAGACAGCCAAGCTCTCTCAATAAAGTACTACACTTAACGTGGACTGTACAATATTTGTTTCGGATTCTAGACTGAAGAATACAAACTCCTGAAATTCTTAATTCTTTGCAAAAATCTGACTAGCTGGATAAAATACAAGAAAATAGTGAAATTCTGAGAACAGTAACTACGATCCTTACAATAATGAAACAAACTGAATCTGAGAGAATGTATACGGCGTTTGAGGTTGTGTCATCTCACAACATTCCCACTGTTCTTAAAGTGCACAGATATATTAGGGTTGTGGGTTTGTAGCCTTGATTTCAAGGTGAAAGTGGATTGAAACCCCTGAAAAATGTTTTAAAGGTAGAATAATAGCAAGTTTCAGAGTTTGCTCTTTCTCATTTCTACTGCAGTTATTTTTTGAAGTGTTGGAACTGGGTCTTACAGTTCTGATAATCAGTTTTTTGCAAGGTGATACAGCCTCCTGTACAACCCATGTGAGCTGCAATACTTATACAGCCCCTATTGCTATTCACTTAACTCTAAGACTGCTGCATTACAGAGGAACACACATTTCCAAGCCTGCTGTGATCTTGGCAGATAGGGCTGCTTTTCAGGACAACATCCCTCACTATAACCTTCACAGCAATATTTGCGGGATGAACTGAACGGCACTTGGAAAAATGTCTAGATTTATGTTTTGCCCGAAATAGAATATTAACAAAGTTGTTTCATTGTTTGCAAGCATGAGCTGCAATAGGCATGTTGATTATTATGTAGTGCAAATTTTGTTGAATAAGTATTTATATGATTACATTTGTTCTTTTTAATACGATCGGGACTTTCTGCTTACAATAAGTGTTTTCAGTATTTAAAAAGTGGTAAAATTACTGTATATTTTTTTAAACTTAAAGCGAATGTCTTCTCTAATTTTGAGTATTTGGTTACTTAAATTAATGCTATGCTTAGTGTTAAAAAAACATAAATGCACAACTTTTTTTATATTTTAGCCGCTATGTATTTTAGTTGCTGTCCAGATTAACATTCTGTTGAGCTCACTGTGGTATCTAATGCAAACAAACAAGTTAACAAGGGACATGCATATGAAGACTGAAAAGCAAAACTATTATTACATGACAGAAGAGTAACATGATTGTTACTGAAGTAAATAAGATGGGGAAATAATATGAGAAAATCACACTCACTCTATCCCTATTTATACATCTTTTTAACTCATTAACATCTATATGTGGTGTGGAATTCCACACCTCTAGCAGCCTACACACATCCTTGCATTTCAGAGCACTCTGAGAAATCAGCTTAAAATGATTAAGAAAAACTAATGGAAATATTTTGTGAGCAATGAAAGCTATTAAAACTGTACAAATAATATTATCAGTAAGGTGTTCCTTGAGGTGATACGAGTCAGTACATTTATTGTTTTTCATAAATACTATATTATTAATTTACACAAACCCAGAATTATATTTGTTGCTAAGCTTTAAGAAATTGTCCTTTCTTGGAAAATGTACAAAGCAGACATACATTTTTGGAACACTTTAGCTAACCAGACACAAGCTTTCACATAACAGCAAGAAATTCTTCTCTGGGTACACGCTTATTTAGATATTTACAGAAATATGAAAACATATGCTTAATTGTAAAATTAGCAATACAAATACAGTGGATATAAAAAGTGTACACATCCCCATTAAAATGCCAAGTTTTTGTGATATAAAAAATGAGACCACAGATCATTACCATGCCCCCATAAGACTTTCCAGAATCAAAGCACTACCCTCCACATGGCTACAGAAAACCACTAAGTCAGAAATGAAAAACAGGGATAAAGCCTGGGAGCGCTGGCGCAAAACCAAAACCCACTCAACTAGACATAAATTCCTAGAACTATGCAATAGAGTCAAAAAGCTAATAAAACAGGACAAGTTCCAATACTACCAGTCTGCCCTAGACTCCTCCCAACACAGCCCCAAACAAATCTGGTCCTTCATAAACTCCATCCTCCACCCAGGTAAAGTTAGTACCCCTCCTCCTAACATCCCTCACTCTTCAGAAAATATTGCTACCTCATTCAACACACACTTCACACAAAAGTACAGTTTTGTACCTACCATAAATGTAGATGTTTGAAGATCCACATTGCTGCAGTCCTTACATATGGGTAGTCCGCTGTCCTCGGTCGGCCCGAATATCAAAGTATTAGGCTGACGTCGGTCAAGGCGCTTAAGACTGACATCAGGACGTCAGGGTACAAATGCGCATGACCGACGTCATATCCTCAGTCTTTTCTTGCCCCAGATGTCAGAAGACCCTAAAAAGAAAGGCCAAAACCAAAAGACAACAAAAAACAACCAACCACCCTTGCACTAATCATATGTACAATATATACAATATCCACAATATTCACAACCCAAACCACACAACCGCCTCTAACTACAGAGGGGAAGGAGGGAGGGTAAATTGGACTGCAGCAATGTGGATCTTCGAACATCTACATTTATGGTAGGTACAAAACTGTACTATGTTCTTCATCTCACATTGCTGCAGTCCTTACATATGGGTAGAATCCCAAAGCAGAGGTAAGGGAGGATGGTAAAACTATAAAGCATTAGGAGCTGCCAAAATGCCCTGTAAAATTGCAGTGGCAAAACCAGCCCTAGATTTAGAGTAAAGTGGAAGGTGGTAATGCTTAGAGAAAGTATGCACTGAACTCCAAGTAGCTGCCTCCAAAATATCTTTAGTTGCCACCCCCCTTAAAAAAGCTGTAGAAGTGGCAGTAGCCCTAGTGGAATGAGGCCTAATCCCAGCTGGAATCTCCTTACCATGATGGGAATAACAGAAAGCAATACAAAACCCAATCCACTTAGAAATAGTTTGTTTTGAAACAGGCTTGCCCTGAGAACCCAAAGCAAATGAAACAAACAACTGCTGAGACTGCCTGAACCCTTTAGTTCTGCTCAAATAATATCGCAACTGCCTGTGTATATCCAAAGTGTGCAAAATCTTTTCCCCTTTATTTTGGGGTTTGCATAAAAGTAGGCAAATGAATAGTTTGGTTTAAAGCCACACTAGAAACCACTTTAGGCATAAAGGAAGGATTAGTACACAAAGATACCCTATCCTTATGGAAAATTAAGAAAGGCTCAACCGCCATAAGGGCCTGTAATTCAGAAACCCTTCTCGCAGAGGTAATGGCCAACAAAAAAGCAGTCTTCCATGATAAATATTTCAACTCGGCAATAGCTGCAGGCTCAAACGGTTGTAGAGTGAGTTTCTCCAACACAAAATTGAGATCCCAAGCAGGAGTAGGAGCTCTACGTGGGGGTCTTATATTCTTTGCCCCTCTAAGGAATTGCTTAAACAAAGGATGAGAAAACAATGGTGGGTCACAGTCATAGTGAGCAGAAATTGCTGCAGCATGAACCTTAATAGAGGAGAAGGACAAACCTTTGTCCAGTAACTCAGTAAGATATTGAAGAGCCACACTTAAATTAGGCTTAGAAACATCAAATTCCTTTGCTGTACTCCAAAATAAAAATCTCCTCCATTTATCTGCGTACACTTTCCTTGTACTAGGTCTTCTGGCCTCCAAAATAACATTCAAAACTTGCTGTGGAAGCTGAGACCCTCCAGGGTTTAAAACAGAATATGCCAGGCTGTTAGATGTAGAGAGTGAAGTTTGACATTGAGTAAATGACTGTTCTCCTGAGACAGCAGGTGAGGAATCGAAGGCAAAGGCCATGGAGGCTCCCGTATCAGACTTCTCAGTAATGGGTACCAGTGCTGTCGAGGCCAATCTGGAGCTATTAAAATCATCTTTGGCTTGTCCTGTCTGACCTTCAGGAGTACCTTTGGGAGGAGAGGCAGAGGTGGAAAGGCATACACATGAAGATTGCTCCAATTGAATGAGAGAGCATCCACTTTCCAAGCTGTGGGATGAAACCTTTTTGTGCAAAACTTTGGCAGCTGGTAGTTTAGTGGAGAAGCGAACAGATCTATGTCTGGAGTTCCCCATCAATTTCTGAAATACATGAGGATCAAATTTCCACTCGTGGGGATCCATAATTTGTCTGCTCAACACATCTGCTAAGGAGTTCTGTGCTCCTGGCAGAAACCTTGCCTGAAGATTTAGCTGTAAACTGAGAGCAGTCTCCCACAAAATCATTGCTTGTCTGCATAGAGGATAAGAATGCGTTCCCCCTTACTTGTTGATGTACCACATGACAGTTGTGTTGTCTGTTAGAACCAACACCTGCCCTGGAAGAAGTAAATCCTTGAAAGCTATTAATGCAAATTGGACTGCTAACATCTCCTTCAAGTTGATATGTAGATGTTGAAGTCTGGCAGGCCACGTGTCTTGTACCCACTTTCCATTTAGATGAGCTCCCCAAGCTTTGTCTGAGGCATCTGTCGTTAGAATCTGACTCGCCTCTGGCCGGGTCACAGAGAGTCCCTTGTTTAGGTGACATTCCTGAGCCCACCACAAAAACTCCTTTTGAATGCAAAGTATTATCTGTATGACAGTGTCCATATCTTGGCAGTGCTGTGTCCATACATTTTTGAGATACCATTGTAGCTTCCTCATATGCAGTTTGGCATTGGGAAGCACCAGAATACAAGATGCCATGAACCCCAAGGCTTGAAGGACTGTCCTTGCAGTCAGCCTGGACTGATGAGACAATTGATGGAAGTAAAGCGAAAGATTCTTTTGTTTGTCCGGGGTCAAAAAGGCCATCTGGGATGCTGTATTCAGTCTCACACCCAGAAAGCACATGTCCTGAGAGGGTACTAGACTGGACTTTATTTCGTTCACAGAATACCCCAGGCATCTTAGCACTGCTATCACATACTGTAAATGATGAAGAAGTTCGTCTTTTTCTTGGGCCAGAATCAGGCAATCGTCCAAATAAGGATAGATCTGTATTCCTCTTAGCCTGAAGAAAGCTATCACTGGAGCCAGAACCTTCGTGAACACTCTGGGCGCAGTAGATAAGCCAAAGGGCAATGCAGAGAACTGATAATGAGAAGTCCCAGCCAGCAGATACTTCCTGCAACTGAGCCTGATAGGAACATGAAGGTAAGCCTCCTTGAGATCCAGAGTCACCATCCAGTGATCTTTGCCCAGCAGAGGTAAAAGCTGTTGTAACGTCAACATTTTGAACTTGGGAATGTCCAGATATGTGTTGAGGATAGATAAATCCAAAATTGGTCTCCACGTGTTCCCCTTCTTTGGTACTAGGAACAGGCGAGAATAAAATCCTAGGCCCACTTCTGGCAGAGGGACGGTTGTATGGCCCCTATTTGAAGTAGCAGAGAAATTTGTTTGTGAGCCTCTAGTCTTTGCTGAGGAGGAACGTCCGGCATGCCTTTGAAAGGAGGCAAGGTATGGAAATAAAACTTGTAACCTTGGTGTATGATATCCAATACCCATCTGTCTTGGGTAATCAAACTCCAATTTTCCTTGAAGAGTGCCAACCTTCCTCCCAAAGGTGCTGCCAGGCAAGAAGGATCTGGCAGCTGAAAAGGTAGGTCATTGGGCCTGTTTACGAAAGGACTGGCGCCTGCCCTCACCCGAAGATTGTGCAGGTGAACTCCCTGTTCTAGGTCTGAAGGAACTCTGAGCTCTACCCCTACCACGTCTAGATCTACCCCTAGACTGAGAATCATAAGAAGGATCGTCCACCCCTTAGCAGGCCAATTCCTACTAAACTTGGAGGCTGAACTTGCAAAAATCTTTAACAGCCTGCATAGACTTAGCCTTGTCTTCTATTTTCTTCAAGACTGACTCCACAGGTGAACCAAACAACACATCAGACTGTAAAGGAGCATCCAAAATCCTTGTCTTAACATGGTCAGATAAATTCTGATCCCTCAGCCAGGCATGCCTGCGAAGAACTGAACCAGTGGCAGCCACCCTAGACGAGGCCTGTACAGCATCAAAACCACATTGTAAAGAATGCTTACCCACTTGTTCAGAGACATGCACCAAATCTTGCAATTCTTTACACTCAATGCCTTCCGCCAGAGCATCTACCTTAGACTTCAATTGAGAAAGAAGATAGTTTTGATATTTCAACATGTGAAACTGGCAATTCAAAGCCCTCATAGCTAAGGTGGAAGAAGTATAGACTTTCTTTCCCCATCTATCCAAAGCTCTGGCCTCTTTATCTGGAGGAACCGGATTTTTTACAACAGAGGCCTTGACACCCTTAGGTCCCTGACTAACAGTTTCTGGGTCCGCCCTAGGACTCTTATAAAGATATTTATGAGCCTCAGGCACCCTGTAATACCTATCCGGTTTAACAGGAGCAGGAGGCAAAGAATCAGGATTAAGTGAAGCCTCTGCAAACACATCTCCCACAACATCCAGAACAGGGGGTATAGCCAAAGGCCTATGCTGGGGCAAAAGCAAAAATTCCCTAAGCCTTTTCCTGGAATCAGAGAAGTCCTGACCTTCCCACTTAAAATGTTCCCTCATGGAATGAAGAGTCTCTGAAAAAGAAAAATCCTCTGGAGGAGAAGCAGAAGGAGTCGAATCATCTGCATCAGAATCAGAATAAGGAGAGTACTCCTGCAAGTCTTCAGCCGAAGACTCTGAAACATCCGAAGCCTGTTCAAAACTCCCCAACTCTGGCTCCACCCTAGGCCTCTTATCAGGAGGGGGCAAAGAACCTCTAATCAAAGTAATTAAATCTTCTGCCATTTTAAGCATGTGCTTCTTGGGCACAGACCCTGCTGAACTAGGAGTGACACCAACAGAAGCTAAACCTGGCCTGCCTCTGGGAGAAGCCTTGGAAACAGAAGGAGAGGGCCTAACCAGCCTAGGAAGGGAGGGAGTACAGTAACCTGAGAAGCCCCTTCAGCCTGGCCTGCCTCCTGAGAGGCCACATCCTGCAATATCAAAGTCTCCCCCTGGGACTCCAGAGAAGCCTCCGTCGGAACCACCGGTTCCACTGGCGCCTCTAAAGCACCGGCGTCCGATGCGGACGACTCTTCTTGCCTGGGTTTAGCCGCTTTGTCTTTGCGCTTCTTGAAGAAGCGGGCGCCGGAGAATCCGGCGGCATATTATAATTGCACCGCTTCCGAAGACCAACCTAGCACAATCTAACCTTCGCTTAATAGTGCGCTTATTGAACCTAGCACAAAAGCGACACTCAACAACGTCGTGCTCAGGCCCCAAACAAGGAATACACAAAGAATGATAATCCCTATGCGGTATCTGCTTCCCACAAGAAATACAGTTATTCACTTTTTCTGACATCCGGTAAACCACTGAGGCAAGAAAAAACTAAAATATTCCCCAACGGGGTACTTAGCCAACTTTGACTCGGTCTGAAACTCCGAATTCGAAAAATTTCAGAACGCCGAATGGCACTTGCAACACTGCTTCTGCATCGGACCATGCGGCAAAAAAGACTGAGGATATGACGTCGGTCATGCGCATTTGTACCCTGACGTCCTGATGTCAGTCTTAAGCGCCTTGACCGACGTCAGCCTAATACTTTGATATTCGGGCCGACCGAGGACAGCGGACTACCCATATGTAAGGACTGCAGCAATGTGAGATGAAGAACATCCATACCATCACTAGCTAAACAACACAACCCCCTCCCCTCCAACCCACACTTTCAACTAGTAATCTCCCCACTACCTTCTCTTTTTCTCCTGTACCTACCTCCAACATAAAAAAAACTCTTAACTAAACTTAAGCCCACCAAAGTAGCAGCAGACAACCTCCCAAGTGAATACCTACAAATCACAGCTGATGCTCTGGCCTACCCAGTATCCATCTTGATTAACCGATCACGGTCAGAAAGTTACGTTCCCACACTGTGGAAAGTATCACATATAATTCCCCTCCACAAAGGCGGACCCTCCACAGAACTAACCAATTACTGCCCCATAGCTATTCTCTCTCCACTCTCCAAAATACTAGAGAGAGATGCATACACTCTCAGGTCTCAGACTACCTCCTTACTAACAACCTCCTTTCCAATACTCAGCATGGTTTCTGACCAAACCATAGCACCACCACTGCCTTACTCTCCTTTACTAACACTATCCTTCAGCATAAAAACAATGGCTATCTCTCCTCTGCTACTTTCCTAGACCTATCTAAAGCATTTGACATGGTCCCACACAAACAACTTATCTCTGTCCTCAATAACCTATCCTTCTCACAATCAGTCACCAACTGGTTTCAGAGTTACCTGTCTGACCGCCAACAATCCATTGTATGGCAGAATGACATATCTCCCCAACTTACTGTATCCATAGGGGTTCCCCAAGGATCCATCCTTGGACCCCTACTTTTCTCTGTTTTCACCAATAATCTAGCCTCTGCCACCAAACATGGCACACTCATACAATACGCAGATGACTCAACCATCATCTGCTCAGCCCAGTCCCTACCCAAACTGCAAAAAGTCACACAGGAAGCCTTTTCCTCTGTTGAAACTTGCTTATCCGATGCCCAATTAATACTCAACCCAAACAAAACTAAACTACTCATCTTCCAACCCACCAAACATACTCAAAACAACTCTCACTTTATCACAGCAAAAGACACCACCACTATATACCCAACTGAACACACCAAATTGCTAGGAGTGGAAATAGACAAACTAAAATTTGACATTCACATATCCATGACCATAAAAAAGTCCACAAAAAACTAGGAGCATTATACAGAAATAAGCAACTTCTCACCAAAGCAGCAAAGATTTCAAAAGCAAATTCCCACCTTATCTCCACCCTACTTTATGCCTCTGCAATATATACCAAACTAAGGCAATGCGATCTAAACAAGCTAGAGACCTGCTACAACACGCCAAATTCGCCACAGGGGCATCCTACCGTAGTCACCACCGTCTCTCACTTGCTGAACTGGGCTCCCTCACCTCCTTCAATGGTATCAACTCTCACTCGCCCACAAACTAGTAAACCGTCCACTAAATGTCCCATCCCTCCAGAATCTACTCCAACCCTATCGCACCACCAGACCACTAAGATCCAGCATCAAAAATCATTTGCAGATCACTAAAGCCAATAACTCTGCTGGTGAAGCACTATTTTCTTCCGCCATAGCCAAATTATGGAACTCCCCCTCCCCCCACCCACTTCAAAACTTTACTAAAGGCGCACCTAAAAACATGCTTGCTATGCCCTTGCAATTCCCACTCTAATGTCACCCACCCCATCCAATCACTACCTTTCTTTCCACTCCACTAACTACCTTGATTATAGCAAGCTCAGATGCTCATAAGCCTAGTACTTATTATACAGCAGGAACTTCTTAGTGTAACATTTGTTAATGTCCGTTATGTACTTCACAGGTAAAGATTCTAGTTGTATACTGATGCACTATGTTCTTCATCTGTAAATATGTTGTAAGTAATTGCTATGTAAATTGTTAATAGCTATGTAATCCAATGTAACTACTGTCTGTTTATTTTAACTGTGGAGCTTTTCTCCCCGGGCCTCTGCTGAAAATGGACCTACGTCCAATCGGACACTCTAGGTCCCCGGGCCTCCGCTGAAAATGGACCTACGTCCAGTCGGACACTTCCAGTCAACAAATATAAATAAATACATAAATAAATAAAACTCCCCCCCCCCCCCTTTAATGTGACCTAGAACCTGTACATCTCAATTGAAAAACAAGTCTGTTAGGGGAAAAATATAAAAAATAAAAAACGTACAATAAGTTGGTTGCATAAATGTTCACACCCTTAAACTGATACTTTATTGAAGCACCTTTGATTTAAATACAGCATTCAGTCTTCTTGGGTAGGAGTCTATCAGCATGGTACATCTTGACTGGTCAATATTTGCTCACTGTCAGCTTGCGAGGGCATGTCTTGTGCACAGCACTCTTCAGGTCACCCCACAGATTTTCTATTGGATTTAGGTCTGGGCTCTGGCTGTGCCATTCCCAAATTTTCTTCTGGTGAAGCCATTCTTTTGTTGATTTGGATGTATGCTTGGGGTCATTGTCATGTTGAAAGGTGAAATTCTTCTTCATCTTCAGCTTTCTAGCAGACGCCTGGTTTTGGGCCAAAAGTGACTGGTATTTGGAACTGTTCATAATTCCCTCCACCTTGACTAAAGCCTCAGTTCCAGCTGAAGAAAAGCAACCCCAAAGCATGATACTGCCACCACCATGCTTCACCATGGGGATGGTGTTCTTTTAATGATGTGAAGTGTTGTTTTTGCACCAAAAGTACCTTTAGGAATTGTGGTCAAAAAGTTCAATCTTGGTCTCATCAGACCATAACACATTTTCCCACATGCTTTTGGGAGACTATGTATTCTTTTGCAAATTTTAGCCAGGCCTGGATGTTTTTCTGTGTAAGAAAAGGCTTCCGTCTTGCAATCCTACCCCATAGTCCAGACATATGGAGAATACGGGAGATTGTTGTCACGTAGTACACTAGTACTTTCCAGAAATTCCTGCAGCTCCTTCAGCATTGCAGTAGGTCTCTTGGCAGCCTCCCTAACCAGTTTTCATTTTGTCTTTTCATCAGTTTTGGAGGGATGTCTAGTTCTTTGCAACGTCACTGTTGTTTCATATTTTCTCCACATTTTGATGACTGTCTTCACTGTGTTCCATGGTATATCCAATTCTATGAACATTGTTTGTACCCTTCTCCTGACTGATACCTTTCAACAATGACATCCCTTTGATGCTTGGTAAGCTCTCTGCAAACCATGCTTTTGTTGTAGCAGGCAACTGAGTAAATGTCAAAAAATCCTACTAGGACAGCTGAACTTTATTTGGTGTTAATCAGAGTCTCTTTAATTGATGGCAGGTGTGTACCCAAGAAGGCTGAATGTTGTAATTAAATCAAAAGGTGCTTCAACAAAAGTATTAGTTTAAGGGTGTGCACAATTATGCAACCAGCTTATTGTACGTTTTTTGTTTTTTATATTTATTTCCCCTAACAGATTTGTTTGTTTTTCCAACTGAATTGTACAGGTTCTAGGTCACATTAAATGTGGGAAATGTTTTGAAATGATTTCTTGTAGTCTCATTTGTTTATATCACAAAAACCTGACATTTTAACAGGGGTGTGTACACTTTTTATATCCACTATAACACTGAATATCTCTTAGGATGTGCAACTTAAAATGCAAATATCAAAGACAGTTTTCTTCTGCAATATCTATCATTTCTCCTGATACCATGTGGCAGTTTGTAAGTCATTTGTTTTTTGAAATATTAAGCAGATATGGAAACATTGCTTATTTTCATAATTGCTCACAAACAACTAGCAATATCTCAAGCACAGTGTGATATAAATGGACATGGACAATGAATTTTACTGCCTCTGTCCATGGTATTTCACATTATACCCCTCAGTAGCATGTAGGTTTCTCAGTTATTAAAGTTGTTGTCGTTTGTCTTTCGGCTTTTTCCTGGTAAGGGGTCGCTACAGCGGAACTCCGGTCCACTAATGACTGGCAGTAGATTTTTACGCAACTCCGGGGTGCCAGCTCGATGCCCAACCCTCAACGAAGGCATGCCCATTTACGCGCCCATGTCTTTCGAACGCTACCCAACCACGGGGAGGACACGCAGACTCTACACATTAAAGTATAATCATAAATATGAAAATATGCAGGATATCCTACAGTAACGACCTTAGCATCACTTTGTTAATAACTCCTTGCACTGTCTAATATTACCCAATATTAACTGGTAAATCACTTAGTTAAAGAAGGCAGATCCAAAAAAGATCTGGATGCCTTTATGGAGCTATTGGTGTTAAGTGGACATATACAAAAAAAAAAAAAAAAACACTGTTAGGTGTGAGTGAGTTAACATCCATGATTTAGTATGATACAGTGGCATGAAGATAAATTATTTGTGTTTCTGTTAGTTAAGAATTAGCTTTGTTTCTCACAGCATGTTATGTCTGTTGGGTATGCAGCTTTTTTGCTATTGTTTCAGTCGGATTCAATCAAAAATTCAATTTTTCAGATACAGTGTTTTGTAAAACCAAAAAAACTATGAAAAGACAAGTAGTGGGATTCACAAAGGCTTAGAAGAGGCTGCTCTACTATTTAAGTTTTCCATGGAGTGGCATCTCATAGTCAGAACTGCATGCTAATGTGGTAGTCCAGAAGGGTAGCTAATGCTAATTAGCCATGTGTTCTCCACTGCAAATGTGTATAGCCCCTGATTTAATTGGCCAAGTGATTCAATTGAGTAAAAATTTACTCTAGGAGGAAAAAAGTGACTACCGTAAGAAAATAGTGGTAACCCATTCACTCCTGTAAGAGAACTTGTGGTACAGTCAAGTTCAGCAAAGATGTGGGGAATGGGAGTGTGTCAGTGTGTGCATGTTTGTGGATGTGTGTGCAATTCTACAGAAGCATAAATGAAACTGCATGAATATGTGACTTAATAGGCTAACACTTCCTGCATCTTGATGTATTTTCTGAACAATAAGTATGAAACCGTAATGTCTGGTATCATTGGGTGACTATGGTATTGAACTCGGGGGCATTCTGTAAAATCATGGACAGTGGAAAGGCATGGGGGTGTGCCCATATTGGGGGGGGGGCTGACATACCTCTAAAATGACTGCGCTGAAGACATCTTTAAAATTTCTCCCTGGTGTTGTCAAGTATTCCTCTCTGCTTTATAAACATTACTCAGAGTAATTTAAAAAAGTTAATAGATCAACACGTCTAGCATACTAATGTATTTTCTGAATAACAGGAAGAATGAATCTCTTAACATCTGGCATTTACTGACTGATTATTATCATTGATGATCTATGAGGGGTACTGAAAAAATGATAATATTGGGAAAGCTGTAAAAACTAATAAGAGTAAGAAGTATGGCAGCACGTCCATTTGTGGGTACAAGTGTGTGTGTGCGTGTGTGTGTGTGTGTGTGTGTGTGTGTGTGTGTGTGTGTGTGTGTGTGTGTGAGAGAATGTTTACATGTGTGTGTGTCACAATGCGAGGTGTGGGCATCTGTGCCAACATGATGCATGGGCTGCCAGCAGTGATTACCACATGAAAGTGCTGATTAGCACTAGCAGTAACTGTAAGATTCAGAAAGATGAAAATTACCAATTAATGAGATAGTTACACATTGTTTCAAACATGGCTCTCAATTGCATATCCCACGATCTTGGAAACTCTACCTCTAGCCACAGTACTTTCCATCAATGAAGGGTAAGCTTTTTGAATCCTGCTCATTAAATAGCATAGATAAATATTTGATATTGCTAAACTCCATTTGTTTTGTCAATGTTCATTTTGTGTATGGTATTCAAGCAGATTTTGTTGCACACAGAAAATAACAATTATTTCTATAACTCTGTAGGAAATATTTTGGAACCACTTGGAATGCTAAATTTAGATAAAAAATGACTTTGGGCTTTGCCTGGTTAGGGGTCACCACAGCAGAACTCCGGTCCACTCATGACTGGCAGTGGATTTTTACGGTGCCGAGTTGCCAGCCCGATGCCCAACCTTCAACGAAGGCATGCCCATTCATGCTCGCACCTACCTGCATGTCTTTAACGTCACTCGACCATGGGGAGGACATGCAGACTCCACACAGAAGGCGCTCCAGTCGAGAATCGAACGGGAGAACCTTTTGCTGTGAGGCGACGATGCTAACCGCTGCACCACCGTGGCTAAAAAATAATTACGGGAAATATTCATCATAAGCACCAATACTTCAAAAGTACATTTTGTGAGGCCACATTGCAATATAACTCATTATTTAATTTTAAACTTTATAAAAATGCTATTTATATTTTATGAAATAATACTTTGCTTCCTGAATAGTCTCAAAGTGGTGTTTTAAAGGATTCCTATCTAATATCTAGTACAATTGTTACATCTAAAGATGATCAAAATAGTCACTTAGCTGCAATGAAATGCAGCCTTGAATCTGCAAATTGCTAAGATTATCTCACCGTGAAAATGTTTGCAAAATAATCTAAGATAAAATAATTTCAATGTTATTGCAGAATGGTCCAAAATATAAGGTTCAGTAGTAAAACAGCCCAGTAAAACAAACAAAGGACCAGAAGGAAATAAAACTTACCTAGATTAGTATCTATATGATCAAGACAAAAAACTATGATCTATGAGGATATAAGCATTAAAATTATCTAATAAACCATATTCAAGAATGGCCTTTGTTATTTGAATGCTTCTATTTTAAGAACAACTCTCTAATGGAAGTTGAAGACATGAGATTTAAAACTGAAAATTTAAGTGCAATTTACAACAACTAACAGCAGACTTTGAAAGTCAATGTTACACATTTAAAGCAAGGTTTGCAGGAGGTAGGTTCTCTTTCCACCTCCCCATGGTGGGAGGGTGGACTCTCCATAACCCTGTTACTTTGTATTCTTAACACAAGATCATTTTGAGGAATATGAAATCCTTGAAAATACAGCATTTTGAAGTTAATATTTCTCTATAATCGCACATACATTTTCATAGTTCAGAGAATCACAGCCACAGTCCTTGAAGAAACAACAGAAACCTTTTAAGAACAACTTCTCCTGTCAAAAAATGCATCTACAGTCATATTTAATTTTCTGGAGAAAACAAAGTAATGATTACAAAGCTTATGCAAAATGCTTTTTTTATTTTTAAAAAGCAATAAACTCCAATTGTTTGTTAATAGGAAAATATTTCATAAAAGATAGGTTTACTAAATGATATACGTCTGTAACTGATCATTACCTTCCTTCTGGATCATAATTTGAAATACTCATCTCTATCTGCAAAGATTTTATAATTAATGTGACACGGTTTCTTTTTTAGTTTCTTGTCATTGCCATTAATTTAATTCACTTTCTTTTTACATTAAATCACTGCCTATGTGACATGCAAGCTTCATGGATCAATGCATTTTGGGTGGCTTATTATATAAATAAAAAAAATCCTGTGTGCAGATGATTATGTTTTATGTTCCACGAAACTCACGTTATATGTACATGTAGATACAATTACTTGCTTAACTGTGATATGCCAAAGTATCAAAATTCAATGTATAATTACCAGAAGAACCAATCTGTATTTAGCACCGCACAAGACATCATATACTTAAAGAAGTTAAAATGATTTCTTCTTTGACTGTCAATTTTCAAATAAAACTAAATGTGAATAAAAAAATGTTTAAAATATGCTTTTAACAGTTAGCAAACTTAACTCAGTCCCCAAGGCCTAACCTATAGGCTAATCCACTTAAGTGAGGATAAAGAAAAAGCATATAAAATTCTAACAACTAATGCCCCTTCTTCTTTCGTCTTTTCCCAGTTAGGGGTCGCCACAGCGGATCACCTGTCCACTCATGATTGGCAGTGGAGTTTTTATGGTGTCGAGTTGACAGCCCGGCACCCAACCTTCCACAGAAGGCACACACATGCACGCATTCACAACTAGGGCCAATTTAGAATGTCCAATCCACCTACAGCATGTCTTTGGGATGTGGGAGGAAACCGGAGCACCCGGAGGTAACCCACGCGACCACAGGGGGGATATGCAGACTCCGCACAGAAGGCACCTCAGCCGAGGATCGAACTGAAGAGCCTCTGTGAGGTGGCAACGCTAACCGCTGCACCACTGCGGCTACCCCTGACAACTAATGCCCCTGCTAATAAAAATTAATATATTTAAAAGAATTTTGCTATACTGACAAAAAATTTGACTGATGATTCATATAGTGATCTCCCGCTTAAAAACAATTAGGTATAATATTATGCAATATAAAAACTTTAAAAGTCTGAAACTTAGTTTTGCAATACTTTCATGGCATATTTTGCAGTAATCTATAACAGAAACAAATTCAGCATTTGGGTGACAATCTTCTACTCCTGTATCTTACCAAAACTGACTTCTAAAATAGGCAGCTTGGGTTAAAAGCTACTTAAAGGCACTCCTATGGGTGGGTAATGCACAATTTACTTGCCATTGGCTGGCTTTGTACTGATTAAACCATATGAACCATAAGTAAATTCTGCATTGCCCACATCAAACCATGGCTTATCATTAAATATAATGTAAGGAGAAAAAATAAAATAAAATAACATAAAACAAAATAAAGAAACATGTCCCATTCATTACAATGGGAAAACAATAGTAACACTACTAAACAAATAATCTACATCAAACATAAATAACTTAATGTATTAAAGTGACTTGTCTCACGTTTTAAAAAAAATTCAGCTTTGTTTTGCATGTGCTGCTGTAGCAGTATTACTTACCACAGTGTGAACTATCATGTGTGTTTTCTTTGGTGGAATTATTTATTTTTCTAGCTGAAACTGTCATAGGGTTGCTGCCTTTTAAATGCCCCAAAATGGCGCATGGGGGCATGGCCAATATGACCTGGCCACACCCTCTACCATGTCACCACAGGAGTGGTGAAGGAGATGCTGTTATGAGTACACCAGCTGGCTGGCTGCTGGAGTGGCTAACTAGTTGGCTGGCTGGCTGCAGGAGTGGCTAGCTAGTTAGCTGGCTGGCTGCTGGAGTGGCTAGCTAGTTGGCTGGCTGGCTGCTGGAGTGGTTAGCTAGTTGGCTAGCTAGCTGGCTGCTGGAGTGGCTAGCTGGCTGCTGGAGTGGCTAGCTAGCTGGTGGGAGTAACTAGCTGGATGGATGAATGGCTGGCTGGCTGGCTGGCTGGATGGATGGATGGATGAATGGATAGCTGCCTAGATGGATGAATGGATAGCTACCTGGATGGATGAATGGATGGCTGCCTGGATGGATGAATGGATGAATGGATGGCTGCCTGGATGGATGAATGACTTTCTTGAAAGGATGAATGGCTGGCCAGATGGCTGGCTGGATGGATGGCTGGATGGATGAATGGATGGCTGAATGGATGAATGGATGGCTGGATGACTGGCTGGATGGAGGAATGGATGGCTGGAAGAATGCATGGATGGCTGACTGTCTTGGCTGTTAGGAAGAAAAATAAATAAATCTCATTTTTTTCTTTAGCAGCTGTAGAAGTACTAAAAACAAGTAATTATACAACCACAATCTTTGTAGGACTCTTCATCCCCCAATCCCCACCCCCTTCATGAATAGCAACCAATTGCTGCACGATTTAAAACACCTGGACCTAACAGGGAATAGCTCTGCCTGCAGGTCCGGGTTGGTGACATAACTGAATTGCCATGGAAAAGCCAGAAGTAATTGTGGCTTTTCCACAGGGATCAAAAAATGGGACTTTAAGTCCCACTACTTTGCACAGCAGGCAAAGGGATGAGGCAGCTCAACCCATGAGTGTCCTGTTGATAAAGGACAGGTGGCAACCTTAAACTGTCAAGACAGAGTTCCTTGGTATACTGAAAAAAGAAGTTATGTTCTTACCATAATGTTTCATCTATGTTGCTGATCTTCATTCATTCATTACTGATGGGTATCAGTTCCATCCTCTGAACCGACTCTGCTGTTATAACAAGCTCACACCAGCCAAAAAACTCTCAAGCTAAGCTTACCCATATTGCCCCTCTTCTCTATCACCTCAGATTGAGTTTGCCCGTAAGAAAGGAGAGAGAAAAGTGGAGACTTTATCTGAGTAAATTACCTGTTATAAGGTAGGACCAAATCCAAACCTCCAGGAGTCTTTCGGAGGGGGATGGTGGGTGGGAGATAATGAATGAATGAAGACCAAAAACACAGATGGAATATTATGGTAAGAACATAACTTCTTTATCTGATGTTGTTAATCTTCATTCATTCATAACTGATGGGATAGAGTCCCTAGCTACTTTATTCCCTGGGAGACCCTATGGAAGGATATTTCTGAGCACCACTGAACCAAAGGAGGCTCTGCCCCTGGAAACCAAATCCAATTTGCAATGCATGATAAAGGTATGAGGAGTGTCCCATGTTGCTGCTGCACAAATGTCATCCATGGAAGCTCTTGCATGGAAGGCAACAGATGTTGCGACTGATCTGGTTGAATGTGCTGTGGCCATGTAAGGTAGAAGAGTTTTGTTTTGTTGGTAAATAAAGCAAATACAATCTCTCAGCCACTTGGATAGAGTCGGTTTGGAAACAGATCTTCCCAATTTTGGTCCTGAGAAAGATACGAATAATTGGTCAGATTTTTGTAATAATTTTGCCCTGTCCAAGTAGAATCGCAATGGTCTGTGCACCTCAGATAAATGTAGTGAATGTTCTCCTTAGTTAGAAAAATTTGGAAAGAAAACTGGCAGATCAATTGTTCAATTAATAGTCAAATTGGAAACAACTTTGGGTAAGAAGGTGGGATTAGTCCAGAGTGATACTCCGTCTTTATGGACAACCATGCAAGGATGTTTAATGCACGAGGCTTGTAGTTCAGATATTCAGCTTTCTGAGGTAACAGCTACCAAGAATAAAGTTTTCCAGGATAAAACTTTTATATCGCAAGTGGCAGCAGTTTCAAATGGAGGATGAGTAGTGACAAATTCCATGGTTTAATTGGCTCTTTGAAGGGTGGCCTAATGTGCGCGACTCCCTTCAAAAAGGTTTTACAGAGACGGTGAGAAATCAAGGACGAGTCCTGGAAGCCATTGTGGAAGTTTAGATATAGCTGCCAGGTGTACTGGAACAGTTGAAGCTGCTGCTCCTGAATGGAGGAGGTTTGATAAACAGTCCAATACAAACGTAAGCAGGGTTGAAAAAGGATCTAATCCATTCTCTCGGGACCAAATTATGAATCTTTTCCACTTGCTGAGATAAAGATTTCTGGTGGATGGTTTATGGGAAGCCAGAAGAATGTGAGGTACATGGGACGATAGGTTATTTTTCCTGGCAATTACTGGAAGTGGAGGAACCAAGCTGTCAGTGTGAGACTCGATATGTTTGGATGTATCAACCCTTGTGGGTGCGACAGCAATTTTGGAGTTGGATACAAAATCCATGGTTAATGTACTAGGTGAGGCCAAAGGAAGGAAAACCAAACTTGTCTGGGCCAATAGGGTGCAATGAGGATTACTCTGCTTCTCAACTAAAGGGCCTTCTTTAGAAATTGTGGGTTCAGAGGAAAGGGGGGGTGATAAAGAAGTCCCATGGGCCAAACATGTACTAGAGTGTCCCTCAGGGACTCCTCCTGCAGGAGAATTAGGGCAAAGTAGCTGCTGCATTTGTGGTTTGCAGGGTATGCGAATAGGTTGCAACAAGGTTGGCAGCAGCGACTGAAGATCTTTGCCATTATGACAGGATTGAGCTACCACTCATGAGACAGGAGAATGCATCTGCTCAATTTGTCTGCAATCATGTTGGAATCCCTGAAAAATATGCTTTGCTATCAGAAAGCAGTTGGAAGCCATCACCCATTGCCAAATTTTCATGGCCTCTCGACACAATGGGTAGGACTTGGTTACCCCTTGTTTGTTGATATACCAGACCACTGACATGCTGTTGGACTGGATAGCAATTGTCCCTGATGGGAGGACAATGCTTGCAATGCTAGAAGCACTGCCCTCAGTTCTAGAACATTGATATGCAGGTTCCTCCACATGTGACCAAGTGCCTTGGATGGTCTTTCCCTGGAAATGCCTCCCCATCCCATCAGGGAAGCGTCCGTGGTCACTATGGCCTTGGGCTGAGAGGGGTAGAAAGGATTACTCCATAGGTCTTTTTTTTTTTTTGTTTCATCCACCAAATTAAATCTTGTTTGCATTGATTTATGTGGATTGGAAAGGACACAGGATGAATCAAAGGGGACCACTGTGTTAGTAGAAGCCACTGTAGAAGCCTCATGTGTAGTCTTGCCAGGGGAACTATTGTAATTGAAGCTGCCATTGATCCTAGTAGTTGAAGGACTGCCCAAGCTGAAACTTTGTCCTGAGAGACAGCATCTCCCAGAGTTGAGACCTTAGTCTTTCTAATCTGTGAAGTGGGGAAGAGATTAGGCAAGGCTGAGTATTGAAAGTTGCCCTTATGAATTCCAGAGTTTGAGAAGGAGTCAACTTGCATTTCTATTCATTTATTGAGATCCCCAAGGATTTTGCTAGCTTTAGGGTGTAATGTAAAGCTGTAACCAGTAGACACTTGGTGGGGGCAGTAAGGAGCCAATCGAGTAAATATGGAAACACACAGAATCCTTGCAGTCTCAAGTGAGCTGTTACCACTGCCATGCATTTGGTGAACACTCTGGGGGCTGTACAGAGACCAAAGGTCAGCACTTGGAATTGGTAGTTATTGGCTCCCAGCTGGAAGAGGAGGAATCTTCTGGAGCATTTGTCCATTTTTATGTGGTAATATGCATCCTGAAGCCCTATTCAGCACATCCAATTGTCTTTCTTTAGAAAATGTGGAATAGACTGAACTGTTACCATCTGGAATTTTGTTCATTTGGCAAATTTGTTTAGGATGCTGAGGTCCAAGACCGGCCTCCAGTCCTCTGTCTTTTTTGGCACTAAAAAGAACCTTGAGTAAAATCTGGATCTATGTGGTCTGGTGGGACTGCTTGGATGACTCTCTTTAGGAGCAGCATTTCTATTTCTTGAGCTGCTGCTTCAGTTTGACTGGGTGGAACTTCAGGAATATGCCTTAGTGGCCTTGGGTAAAGATTGAAAGGTATATGATAACCTCTTGTTGTCTGCACCCAATAATCTGTGGTTATTTGCCAGGCAAAGTGGTGCAGAGAAAAATCATCTCCCAACTGCTCCCAGAGTTAAGCAATTGGGCCACTGTTTAGGAGCACTGACAGGGCTGTCCAGAGAAAGAATCTCTGGATCCCTGATTACATGGACCCCCTCTGCCTCTGTTGGGGCATCTTCCAGATGAGTTTCCCCCACTGCCCCGAGGGGGGGGGGTAAACTCGCCAGAGGTGTCAAGGAAAGGACACTGGGACTTCTTGTACCACATCTTTCCACTCCTCTGATTGCTACAATAGGATCGTTGGATGGTGGAAAAACGCATGCCCATGGCAGACAGGGTCTTACTGTCCTTTTCACACATGGCTAAAGTGTCTTTTACCTTTGGACCAAAGAGAGAAGAGGCCTCCACGGGAGCATTGAGAAAGGAAGACTTAAAAGGATCCGCAAAATTTACACAGGTGCATCCAGGCGTGACATCTCATGACAATGCCAGCACCAGCTGCTCTAGCTGCCCCTTTGGTAGTATGAGAAATCAACCGCATGGACGAGTTACATATAGATACCAGGGTGGCAAGCTGTGAGGCAACTTTGTTGCGTACCTGGTCAGAAACTGCTCCTGCTAAGGTTCCAGAGAGTTCCGAGATTAGATCTCTCGGGAGTTGGGTAAAGTGTGCAAGTAATTCAAGGACCGAATGACAAAGGTCAGTGAAGAATAAACCCACTTGCCTAGCCTATCGTCTGAGACTCCCTGTTTGGGGAATGGACAGTAGAGCTCTCCTCAGCGAGCTCCTTCTTAGTGGCCACTGTCACCACCATAGTGTCTACTGGTAGCCTTTGAACCAATGTGGGTTGTCCTCTGATGGAAAAAGAATTTTGTCTGGTTTCTGGGGGATAGGTTCAATGGTGTCAGGATTCCTCCAAGTGTGCTGCACGATAAACTGAACTAGGTCATCTGCAGGTGGGGTTATCCAAGAAGTTGAGGGTCGAGTACAGAAAGCCTGCAAGAATACAGACTCCTCAGAGGAAGGGTTGGTAGGCTTCCAGTCTCCCCGCTGCTTTAAAATTTCCCGTATGTCTCCAAAGGAAACATCCTCAGAGGGGGACTGTGGGGACCCTTCCCCTTCATCATAGTCCATCTTCGGCAAGGGATTCGTCGGGGGAATCCACGTGCTTCTGCTTGCACAATCTCTTAAGTGGTACCTCCTCAGTGGAGATATCTGAGGAGGACTCTGAAGAGTGGGAACTTTGTGGAAGGGTATCTTGAGGTTTCCATACTCAAGTGTCCTAGAATAGTGGACTGTGTCAGCTGCAGTGCAGAGAACAGACATATATGGGTCTTCAGCGCTGAAGGAACCAGCTGTGAGCCTGCAGAGGCAAGTGCTCTCTCCATCACCTGGAAAGCAGGCTCATCTGAAGAGGGGTGGGAGCCTGGAACCGAAAAAGCCAACCTCGGGACCGGGGTCACACCCCGCTCTGATGAACCCACCACCAAGGATGGAGTCACATGAGGACTCTGTGCCACCAAGACAAGTGTAACCATAGTAGACGGCACCATAGAAAAAACAGGCACCATTAAGGGTCATGGTGCCTACAGCCCATTCATGATCCAGAGGATGGCTTGGCTCTGAGTGAGTTGATGGCCATAGGGAAGGCTCCGGAGACATGGTAAGGTCTACCAATGGAACCGAAGAAGCTGGAACCAGGATAGGTGTTGGTGTCAAGGGCTCTGATACCTCCAAGGAGGTTGAAGGAAGAATATATGTTGGAGTCTGTGGTGAAAATTCCTCGGCTCTGGGTGGTTGGGAGGATTTGGAAGGAGTTGGGATTCCTCTGGCCGCCAGGAGATGATCCAGGAGTCTCACCATATCGAATTCTGAAAGGCTCCTAGAGGAGTGGGTTGACATCCCCAATAGAGAATCAGGGAGCTCTAGAAATGGACTGCATTGTTGTCCAAAAAAGGGATCTGCCGAAGAATATCGGGTCCGAGGGAGTATTTCCCCTTTCAGCACCAAGGTCAAAGGACCAGTATGTTGTATAGGAGGGGGAAAGTGAACTGAGTTGGAAGTACTATTTTTGGTGCCAAACAGGAGATCACTACTGTAGCAGAAATTAAAGTTTTGGATGGTACTGTAGTCACAATTGGTACCGTAGTCAGTGCTTGAAGGCATTGGTGCAGAGGACGGTACCATAGTAGATAGCGGAGGTCCTGGAACAAGGATGGTACAGTAGGAGGGATTTGTGGCCCTGGTGCTGAGGTTGCTGATGACAATTTAGAAACTTTTGCCTTCGGTTCCATAGATTTAACGATTTTGAGTCATTAACATGTGGACAGGAAGGAATGGATTGGCTCCTCTTTTTATGTTCCTTAGGAGACCTTTAAGGATCAATTTATTTTTCTTTTCTGTCAAGGTACAGGTGCTAAAGCTGTTACATATCTCGCATGGGGGTTGAACAGACAGATGCGGCACCAGGAGACAGTAAACACAGGATAAATGATTATCTGAGTTCGGCATTTTCCTGCTACATTGGTCGCACTGTTTAAAGCTTGTTGCTCCCTATCAGTTATCTTTAGTTATAAAGCAAAAAGCTTGTCCGACAGTAGTACAATTCCAGCAACTAGAAAATACACACACACAGTCAAGAAAAGGAAGGAGATTTTTTTTTTTTTTAAAAACTCAACAAAGGTAGAGAGGAGTACCCAACAGGTAAAGAGAGAAAAAAGAGAAAAGGGGAAGGGGATACCAGCAATGGTACTGAAAGTTACCTCAGAGGTAAGGGAAGGCCTGTACGAGCAATAGTATGAAGAGTACCAAACCTTGGTAAGATATAAGAAAGGGAGCACTCAAACAGATAAGCAACTCTAAATGACTATTAACGAGTTGTAAATTCACAAGGAAAAACAAGAAATGTTTAAAGAAGTAAAACATTTCTAATAACTCAGCTTGAGAGCTGCCCTGACATGTCTTGATAGTATACGTGGCAAACAAGATCTGAGGTGATAGAGAGAAGAGCACTATGGGTAAGCTTAGCTCAAGAGTTTTTTGGCTGGCGCGTGCTTGTTATAACAGCCGACTCAGTACTGAGGACAGAACCGATACCCATCAGTAATGAATGAATGAAGATTAACAACATCAGATCTTATTTTTTTAAATTCCACCTACCAACATGACATCATGTTAGGTAAATAGTACCAGAGTACAGCTAGAAATATTGGAGCAAGGCATGTTTTTTTTCAGAGACTTGCTGTTATTTATTCTTGGACTTTATGACAGGATAAAACAATGGAAATTCACTTACATTCATTTGTGTAATGAAATCAGTATTGCACTGGGTGCTTTTCTAATTCACATGCCGCTACTTTTCAAGGAGTTACTGCTAAGTTTGTGTAATGGTGAAACAGGGTGCATCTGTGTGTTGTACTGCTGTTAGCTTCATATTTGCTTCAGTTTGTTTTTATAGTTGGCATGAATGGTGTGATTTGTTTCTGTGGAAATACTTATTCATTTATGTGTTGTTTTTAAGTATGTAAATCAAGATAGGAAGTTAGTTGTGCTGTGCATACTGCTCAACTGTCCTGAATATTGCAGAATGTCCCTTACTGGATTTACACACACACACACACACACACACACACACACACACACACGCACGCACAGATGCACACGCACACAGACGCACGTGCATGCACACAGACGCAAGTGCATGCACACAGACGCACGCGCATGCACACAGACACGCACGCACACAGACACACACAGACGCACACACACAGACGCACAGAGACACTACCACTGTATATCTCATGCATGACTCCCACGCATGCATTACAGTCTATTTATGTGCTGTTTTCCCAGCACTATCATCATTCAACCCTCTCTCGATCATCCTCCAAATAGTTTCAGGTATAAGCTTCTGTTCCCTCATAAACTGCACCACATACCTGTTGTACAATTTCACACTACAGTGTCTTCAGAAAAAAAATGCCACATCACAAAGAATTTAAATAATGCTCCAAATTTCACTCCCTTGTGTGTGTGCGCACTCATGAATGCACACGTACTTGTCTACATGTATGTCAACAATGTGCAACCTTCTGTGGGGATTATTAGCATGCTCTTTTCTAATTTCATATTCATAGCTAATTTTCAAACAGATCCACAATATTCATTAACTTCCTCCCCTACATACCAAACAAAAACACTTCATACATGTACATACTGATGCCACTCAAAACACTGACAAAAAAGTGCATAGTTATGAACAGTGATAACAGTAATTGCGGCCAAAAAATTGATTAAATGTAGCCACCAGTTTAAAAAAATACATATATTTCATTCAGTAATCAACTACAGCGGTGGTGCAGTGGTTAGCGTTGTCGCCTCACAGCAAGAGGTTCTCTCGTTCAGTTCTCGGCTGGAGCACCTTCTGTGTGGAGTCTGCATGTTCTCCCCGCGGTCGAGTGATGCTAAAGACATACAGGTCGGTGCAAGCGTGAATGGGTGTGCCTTCGTTGAAGGTTGGGCGTCGGGTTGGCAACTTGGCACCGTAAAACCCACCGCCAATCATGAGCGGACTGGAGTTCCGCTGTGGCGACCCCTAACTAGGAAAAGCTGAAAGACAGTAGATTTCATTTAGTAATCAGCAGCATAAAAAAATATAATATATGCCAACAGTATCCATATTATTTGTGATTACCCATACACCTTTCACTATGGTATGGGGAGGCCACACAGCCTCATTGACATTGTTATCATTTGAACTTTCTGTTGAACTCAAATAAGGATAATCCTTGTAAGGCTTTAGAATTCCAACATCAGACATTAAGCCGACAACTTGGACATTGCTATTAGAAAAGACATGCACTTGAATAGACAGCCTTAGTGGAATCAGTTATATGACATCAAGTATCAGAGGGCATTCCACAGAGAATTCCATGGAGGTGGAGTATCACACAATGAAAAATATCACAAAACATTGGAAAAATAATTGCGTATTATAAAATAATTATGGCAAAACCATGCAATGAGACACTGCAACAATTAAACACCCATAAAGGTAAGAAAAGAGACAAATCACTTTACTGAAAGACTTAAAACAATAAGAATAGCTGAGAAGAATAATGCTTATAATTAAAAAAAATCACCAATCAGAATGCAGAAAGCTGAAAACACAACTGACTGGTATTTTAAGTTTGAATGACTACTTTATAAATTACTTCCCCTTGTACAAGGTTAGTTCAGTGTACTTTAATATTTTAAGCAACATAAAATAGGAGGAAAACACCAGCACCTAACTTTCCGGCAAAAGGCTTCATAAGCACAGATAAAACCAATAAAAGGGTGCTGATACAGAGTGACCAGAAAAGCACAAACCAAAGGCTTCGGCAAACCAGTATTTTTTATTTAGTGTGTAATAAACTTAGTTTGATGAAGCCTTCAGTTTGTTCTTTGCTGGTCAGCTCTGTATAAGCACTTTTTTACTGGTTTTATTTGTACTTTAATATGTTACTGTACATTGTGTAATTTCCTTACACATTCTGACACAAGTTACCAACAGTTTTAATTTATTTGAATTCTGTGGTCACTGATTTCATTTTTTTCTTTTAAAGTTATTTTTCATGGTTTAAAAAGATTTTTAAATGAGTATGCCATTAATGATTTGCTGAAGCATAAATATCTTGCCCAATGTACTAAATGTTGTGAATATATAAAGGTAACACTTGATGACATTGGAGGCTTGTGTTCATAATGTCAAAAGCTGGATGATTTGCTTACTATTATTAATAGCAAGTCTAGACTTACTGAAAAAGATTGCACTTGTGCAGCTGGCACAGCTTGGAGAATTGTTGTTACATATATTAATGGCAGGTCTGATTAAATAAATAATATAAGGCAAAGTGCAAACAGAGCACATTTAGGAAAGAAGTGTCCTCTGCCAGTAACGATCACTCATTCCCTGTTAAACATATTACTGCCGATGACAGGCCTGGAATTCTAATGATTAAAAGAATACAGAAGAAGAAAAAATAAGAAAAAAAAGTTTACGACAAATAACTAGGAAGAAAAATAAACTGATTATGTCATAATGCAAAAAGGAATATACATACTAGAAAGGAAACTCTACTAGAAAGGATACGGCTTTGCTGTGTAACACACTGGTTAGTCATACCCATCAACCTTTTAGTGCAAGAAATCTGTACAAAGACTAAAACAATGGGGAGACAAAAGCCCAAAAATAGGGACAGATTTTAAATATTGTTCTTATAAACTTAGAAAGTAGTTAGAATAACAGTATTTGAGTTAGCATGCATTTTCTGAAGGATATGAAGTATGAACCTCAAATGTATAACATTATGTATTGACTTAAATCTTCACTGATTTTCCAGAAAACCACAAATTTTATAAGGAACAGGTCAAAAATATGAGGCAAAAAATCTGGACATTCTGCAAAAATCTGGACAGTTGGGAGGTATAGTTACAAGGAACGATAAATCTTGTTCGATCACAAAACATGTAAAATGACAATTTTTCCAACAGTGAAGATAGGCGAAAAGATAGAATTCTAAATTGAACTTGTAATGATTAAGGAACATTACTGTAAGAAAAAAAAGAAGTGGAAATACTGAAACTGACAATATGGCACAGGCTGCTGAAGTACAAAGACAGCTAGATGAGAACTGTATGCAAATGAAATGAGCAGTGAAAACAGTGAGCTTAAGACTAATGATAATGAAAATGATTAATTTAGAACGATTGGAAAGAACAGACATTACTGAATAAGAAGCGGGATACGTTTTGGATCTGGTCAGAAATGATATACTAGTAATTCAAGTTATTAGAGGAACAAATGCTCACATTTACAGAGATGATAATGAACATCAAATAGGTTATACATGGTGTGAGCAGGGCCTTAGACTGCCTTAATGTAAGGAAGTACAGAGCTGTTTTTGCTCATGCTGGTTCAAATGATGTCATGCTCAAGGACTCGCCAACTTTTAGTAGGGAACTTACAGCCTTCTTAGACAACATAGCTTACACAGGTTTAATCTGTATTGCTCAGAAATCACATATATACAAAGAAGAGTCAGATCAATGTGAATGAAAAGATTTTTTGGGAAAATACCTACATGAAAAAAAGTCACATTTTAAAAAGTGAAAAGTGTGCAGAACATCCAAGAGTACATTTGAACAGGTTGGAATCCAACTGTCAAGACAAGGACCGAGAATTTTTGCAGCAGACACAGACAGCATTTTTGCCAGATCAGATAAACAAAAAAGATTTACCTCTGCAGGTTGTTAATGCTAGGAGCATTAGTAGTAATATAAATATATATATATATATATATATATATATATATATATATATATATATATATATATATATATATATTTTTTTTTTTTTTTTTTTTACCAGAAAATCTGCTATGTCCACATAAGACAGATTTTGGCATCATTTGTGAAAAATGAAAGAACAATGACTGAAAACCACGAGAACTAGATATATAACTAATATAAGGGATAAGCAATATAAGAAATGGAAATGAGTTTGAACTTTAACCCGGCAGCATCACATTAATTCATCACTCACAAAGGTGGAAAATGAAAGCTGGTCACATGCGCTATACAGAGCTCATGGAATAGTCAAAGAGAGAGACAGGATGCCTGGTTGTGTAGTATCATCCTATATGGCAGCCTGAGGTTTACCTCCAGGGTAGCTTTTTAACCACTGTATTACATTTGCAGATATCCTAGTGCTGGAGTGTTCACTAAGAAGGAGATAAGAGCTTGAAAGTATTACGTGTGTTGAGATGACAAGAGAAGGAGTTGTACAACATTAACAGTGTCATGGTTAATTTCAGTGCATGTGTTTTTAGCTTTGTCAGGGACAGCAGCTCCTTGGCAAGAGCAGAACTGATGACAGAAGTAGGATAGTACATTATGAAGGGTGCCTGTTGAATATTTGTAGATTGCAAATGGCATTCCTCAGAAGTATGAAACTTCACATTTGAATGAAGGAACATATACAAACTCATAGGCTATGTTGTCTTAGAATGCCATCCTCTTAACTATTTCAGAGTTAGTTTATGTAAGCATCAGAGGCTGTGGGGCAGAGTACATCCCCTTGTTGGAGGTTTACCCAATGCAACAGCAATTGAAATGCTAAACTGAATTATGGATTTCTCTGCTACTGTCTTGTAATTATATTTTATTTTTTGCAATGTCGGGATGTTGCAGTTTGGATAGGATGATAAAAATTACATACCTGGCAAAGTAAGCATTTCAAATATCTTAGAAATGAGACACAGAAGGACAATAGGCTAATAGCTCTTAAATACCACTATCAGAGCATGGGAGCATATTTTTCAAATTTACAATTTACCAGAGCAGCAATTGGGAGAGAGAGCTAAAACGGCCATCTTTAAATATCTGGGTGGCACAAAAGCACCAGAATGTAGGGTTTAAGCTTCATTTTTATTATGTTAACTTTGTCAATTTAAAGTATGAGAGATGAGCTGCAACTTATGGTGACAGAAGAAGTAAAGAGGTGCTGAGCGTGGACAATATGCTGACTTAAAAATATTTACAAAACTTAAAGCAACAATCATTTGTCCTGCAGAATTATATAAAACACCAAAACCCTATCTAAATTCTGGATAGCAAGCAAGTAGAAGAGATGCAGAATATAAGTTTTGTACAAGATGACTTCATTAAACATGGTTGTAACTCCACGGATGGGGGCATACTTAGGTAAATATTTACAAGTGCTCCAACCTTGCACCTGTTAAACAATCATAGTCTTCCACTGCTGACTACTCTAGACAAATTTCTGAAGCTCGTTTGCACCTGCTCTTCCTAAACATTTCTGAAACTACTTCACTACCTAATCTGACAGTAGAATACAACACAACAAATTGCAATTCATCTTCTCTCTCCCTTGAGAGCTCTCTCCTCCAAGCCACATTTAAGAAATGCCTTAACTACTATAACATATTGTTTTACTTTGTCATAGGTACTAATATTAAATCAGTAATAGCACATTAATTAGTACTAAGGTTTCACAATCTTCTATTCCATTTTCTTCTTTTGTGTGTTGGGGTAATAAGGGGATAAGACAATTAATACTGCTAACATGGCAAAATAATTCATAAACATAAAATGCCTGTTTATTATTGTGGCAGGGCATAAGTAATTTATTACATCTTGGCCATTCAGTACTAGAGTCATAATCCCAAGAGTGCGACATAATGTTCATGCTTTTAGACTAGTACTATACAAAAGTATTTCACGTTACTCTAGAAATAACATACAGTACACTAACTTTGATATACCACAGTTGGGCACTATCTGTTAAAATATTTTGCAAATCTTATATTTTAGATTTAAAATATATCCCCATCAACAATTACACATCCTACATTAACTTTCAAACATCTGGCAAAGCACATGTCTTTCTTACCTGTAACAGTAGATATTCAAATTCCTCACTGCCTCAGTTGCATTTTGGATCATCTGCCAAAGCAGCACAGTACTGGCTATCTTTCAAAAACTCAGACTCCCCCTCCCTCCCTCTCTCTCTTCCTGTGACAGTTGATTGGCTGAGCATATCCTAAGAGGGAAGCCTTCAACTATCAAAGAAAGTGAGTGTTCAGGCTTTTTTCCCTTCCACAAAGAAGGAGAGGAAAGCACTTGAAGCTAAAATCATCTAAAAAGACTGAACTAGCAGTCAAAAACATTGTTTGTTTGTCTTTCGGCTTTTTCCCGGTAAGGGGTCGCCACAGCGGAACTCCAGTCCGCTAATGATTGGCAGTAGATTTTTACAAAACGCCAAGGTGCCAGCTCGACGCCCAACCTTCAATGAAGGCACGCCCATTTATGCACGCATGTCTTTCGAATGCTACCCAACTGCGGGGAGGACATGCAGACTCCACACAAGGCACTCCCAAGCCAAGCCAAGAAACAAACGGGAGAATCTCTTGCTGTGAGGTAACAACGCTACCGCCGTACCACTGTGATATTAGCAGTCAAAAACATTACAGTATAAAACCTAAATCTAACAAGTACCAAGTCAAAGAGGTTGAAACCCATCTCACCTATGCACAATCTGGGGGATGGTGGGTGGGTGCTACGATTGAGGTAGTGAAGAATTCGAACATCTACTATTACAGGCAAGTAGAACTTACACAACTATACTATGTTCATCATTTCCACTGCCTCAGTGGCATTTTGGGTAGATTCCCAAAGCTTACTCTAGGAGGAGGAAGTATAAGGATCCAGGATCTCTTGCAGGGTGGTCCAAGAAAAGCCTGCTCTGGACCTTGAAAAGGAATCAACTTTGTAGCGTCTTTTGAAGGTAGAGCACCAGGTTTCTGCTTGCAGAATGCTTCTAGAGTCCACCCCTTTCCAATATGCCTTCAAAGAGCATAAGGCCCTAGTCAAGTGAGTCTTAACCTTGCCTGGAAGAGATTTACCATGGTGGGACTAACAGAAAACAACATCAATGGACAACCATCGTGCAATAGTCAGCTTAGGGACAGATTGAACTTTTTTAGCCACTGTACAGAAGATAAACAGGTGTTGAGCATTCTTAAAGGGATTTGTTCTTTCAAGGTAATACCTGAACTGACCATATGCATAGAAAGTATATACAATCTTTTCTCCTTTGTTTTTTTGGATTAGGATAGAACACTGGGAGATTGAAGGCTTGATTAGGTAAATTCAAAAGCAACTTTAGGCATGAATGATGCATTGGTGCATAACAAAACCTTGCTCTTGTGAAAAATCAGATAGGGTTGGCCCACCATGAGAACTTTCAACTTAGAGGCTCACCTTGCAGATATCAGAGCAATGAGTAAAACAGTCTTCCAAGTAATGAACCGTAAATCAGCCTGAGAGGCAGCTTCAAAAAGAGGTAAGGTGAATTTCTCCTCATTAACAAAGTTTAGATCACTTGGAAGAGGAATTTGCTATCGAGGGGGTGTCATGTGCAGCACTCCTTTCATAAAACACATTTTTCCTTGAGAACTATTTCAACAGATAAGACTTTAGGTTGATAAAAAATGACAAGGGATGTGAGGCAATTGTTATATACCAATTGGACTATAAAGGAGAAATGTTCAACTCTATTTTGAGTAATGATTTTTACATATCCATTTCATTTATTGTTGCTGCATATCATCCCATTAATTCAGTGTTGTATGACATGTTGGAAGAGGGTATTTCTCAAGAAACCATGGATTTTTCTATCCACAAACAATCCCCTGATACTCGAGGTCTGTAAGGACATTTTTGATTACCCTTTAAATCCCATTAAAGCAGTGTGTGTGTGTGTGTGTGGGGGGGGGGGATCAAAAATAGAACTTTTGTTGGTCTAAATGAACTAGATTTTAAAATGATACTAAATTTGTATTCTTGAGTCCAGAGGGAATCCTGATGTTTTCTTAATTGGATGAGAGAGAAGGATTTTGATGCCAATGTTTGTTGTAACAGGTGCTAGTCATGATTTTGTTCAGTTACCACCATGAGACAGGTATGGAGAGGTTTGCCAAAATTATTTAAACACAAAAGAATATCAGTAACAAACTTATTCATGTTGTTTGTACCCTGATAGGCTTGACTTTGAACAATACTTTCAGTTTGCAGGCAAATATTTTAAACAAGTTCATGGTGTACCAATGAGGGAGGCTTCAGCCCCCAGTTTTGTAAACATGAATTTGGTGGCATGGGAACAAAACGTTGTTAATGACATCGGCTTTTTGGCATTATATGAAATTGTATGTCCAAATTGTTTGACGTTTTTTTTTTTTTGGAAAGAGGAAAGTGACTCAATAGATCCATTGTTTGCATATTTATACATATAATTATGTTTTTAAAGTTTTTCTATAACAAATCTATGGAATCTATTGAGTATATGGCCATTAATATTTACAAAGACTGGTTATCCAGTAAAGAACAGTCCAGAATTTTTATAAAACCGATGTTTTGTAATGGATAACTACATTACAACAGTAGACGACCCCAGACAGAAACACAGTATTGTGAAGAGACAAATGAACCATTTGTCCATATTAACATTTGAAGAAGGAAGTTTTTAGCTTGGATTGGATAATTGTTTGACATGTTTTTAAACAGGGACTACACAAGTGATTTTGTGTTGGAAATGAAAAATGGGGTTGTGGGTTGCAGACAGTTTAAATATTCTCCTGTTTTTACATAAATCCACTGAAGTGAACAATCTCACACACTGTTTTTCATGCTGCTGTGGTATTGATCTTTTCGGTTAATAAGCAATAACATCCATGATGAAGAAAAATTGGTTTCTCATTTCCGATGTCTTGAACACAAGGCCGGGCTTTACTCCTTGTTTTATGTTTCAGAAGAAACCATTCTTTAAAGATATTGTTGGAATTCCCAGGGGTAAAACTGAGGAATATAGGATGCAAAATGTTAACGTGGAAGCTGTAACCAATGCCCCTTTATATATGAGGTTTTTTTGATTTCTATGGGAGACTATGAGAAATTGGGTCTATATTAGGTCGCCAAAATGTAATTCCAGCAAACACCTATTCATCGACCCATAATCAGTGATTCACTGAATTTACTAAGGGCAACAAGATGTCCAAAGCACAATGGACAACTACAGAACTTTGCCCTTTTCTTCACTGTAGCACGATCTTGGAGTTGGTATATATAGTTAGGGGGGTGTGGGGGGCAAATCACCCCACTTGGGTGGGTTCAAGTCAATTAGAAGTTGGTCTGTTGTGCTTTGGGCAACTATTTTGTTGCCCTTAGTAAATTCAGTGAATCGATGACACGATTTTTGCCGATTAGGGGTCAATGAATAGGTGTTCACTTGAATAACATTTCGGCGAACAAATATAGACCAGAAAATTTATTTATGAGACATCTGGGGTGGTTGACACAGTGAAGTGTGCATCCTGTACCAGTTTGTGTACCAAGTGCGCATCCTGTACCAGTCTGTGTTTTAGCAAAACAGGAAGAAAATGAAAAAAATTAACTTACAAATATACCAACGCCATCCTTAATAAGAATGCAAATAATGCCTTAGTGAAGCATATTTTGAAATGTGCCTTTTTCAATAAGTGTTCAATATTTGTGTTGGGACTTGTTCCATAGAATAGGATGGATGTCAGCTGGGAAGTTAGGTTGGTGTTTAAGGACTGGTATGGCAGATAGGGTTAAATGGTTAAATGATTTAATTCCAGTCAGCTTGAATGAACATACGTCTATCCATTCTGTTTTAAAAATACATGTCACCAGAATTAGATAAATAGATTGAAAGAGTTATTTTATTTGCTTATTATTAACTTAAGGTTTTTAAAATAATTTTTTCTGGATTTTTGAGTTTGTAACCTCATTTCCTGATGTGAGAGTTTGTGACAATTTCCTGTAATACCTTTTAAATGTGGAGATTATGGTTTTACTTGCATTCTGATGAAGTATCCTATAACTAACAGCTTGAATTAAAACTATGCATTAAAAATTTCTTCAACAACATTACTGATTGTTTTTGGATTATTAATCTGCTAAGTGCTACTGTGATTTGCACCATAAACACACTGTGTATGGTGTACAACTGTAAAACACCTGTAAAACCACTGGTGTAATGTGTATCCTAACATTTGTATTGAATTGTCCCGTCGGAAGCATCTTGTCTTCAATTCATATGCAGGTCACACAGCACTTCCATACAGCCTAACAATGTTGAACAACTTCAGCCATCTGCCTCCTACGATACTGGAATACAGGGTATTTGAGAAGGCTGCATAGCTGTGTGCTTTATAATAGGTCTTGAATACTCACAATAGATCCTTTTTTGGAGTTAATAATGTAATGCATAATTGCTGTCCTGACCATTTCCCTGGCATGACAGGCAGTACACCAAAACAGAGATAAATGAGCAAATGGAGAAACAATTCTCTCTCTGAAAATGAAATGTTAAGCTGTCAACTTCGTCTGAAAATTCTCTATTGTAATATACATCATGTGACTGCAATACAGATGGAATTACAACTGCTGCACAAGTATCCAGTTTAAGTTGCATAACATTACTAGTACATAACAATATTAGTGCATACACTACAAATACTGAGATTAAATTACATAACATTTCCTGTTGCACCTTTTTGTATAATTACCAATGTGGATGACACTATTTAGCACCAATACTATATCTGATTGTTCCTTCTGCATTTTTGCCACCACTTAATTTTATTGTATAATGTACTGTGCGCATTTTTTTTTTTGCTTATTAGGAGTATGTAGCTCTTATTTCTTGCCATGATTGGCCTAGGTCCTAGCTGGAAAGGATTTTTTGACCAGCCTATGTACCCGGTTAACAAATGATATAAATAAATAAATATAATGTCAGAAAAACAGCTACTTAATGGAAGTGGCTACATTTATACATGCATCTAATAATAAATTTATAAAGTTATGATGGAGTTGTATAATGTAACAATGTATATAGTAGAAGTAGTAGTAGTGCTTGAGGACAATCATCTTACAATCTAACATTATTTTTTGTACATAATATTCATGAATAAAAATCTTAGTTTTGAAGGTGAGTAAGACTCCTTCTTCCCCTTAATTTGGGTTGTTGTGTCTAGTGTCCCCCACCTCCCTTCATAACTTTTCTTAGTCTTGCTCACACACCATACAGGAAAGGGTGTTGCAAGTTTTTTTTTTCCCACAAAACTAAGCATTTTCCTTAAACCAGGGTTAAGGAAGGCTTCCGTGGAAATTGGGCTCCTACCCATTCGGACCTTCACAGTAATCAAATGTCAGTAAATAAATAATAGCATAATAAAGTTTCAACATTGTTTGCCATTTTAAATGTTGGAGGGCCCCTGTACAGCCCCAGTTTTAATATCACCCTGTCCCTGCTACCCTCCTAAGCAGCATTTTAGTTCATGCTGTAAAGGTTTAGGAGTAGTACACACAGACTGAACTGTAACTACAGTCATCTTACTTTATGACAGGCATGTGTACCACACTATGTTGATTCATCTCACAGACAATTACAGTTATGTATTTAGTTGCAGTGATGTTACATTACAGCAACCCTATGACCAAGGTCAGCTCCCCTCACACACACATCCTCCAGTGTTCCCCATTATTTTCCCCCAACCCAGACTCTCCAGAGCATGCAGTTTACTTTTGTCTTCCATTTCTCACATTTTGACTTACTAGTCAGCTTTTTCTAGAAGCAATGGATTTCCAGATGCTCTGAAGCACATTTAAGAGATCATTTTTTAAACAACCTTTTCATCCACTGATGGCCTAAAAACATTAAGAAAGGAAAGATAGTCACTGTTAACATTCAATTTTACTTTCCTTGCATCCTTTCAACACACACACTAAGTGGCCAAGACAGCATAGTAATAACTGTGTAGGAAATAACTTAATTAGGTAAGGGGTCTACATGCCCCCACAAGCCACAGAATAACAGATGCTCCGAGATGGATTTTAGACATCTTCCTTTTGACTGAGTGGTGACCTCAACAAAAATCATGACTAAGAAATTCAGACTTATTTAATGAAGAAATTAGTTGTGTCCAAAGCTTAATATTCAAAGCTGACAAATAGTAGCTCACAATTACCTGGCAAAACAAATGTTTGAAAGGATGCATAAATCCTACCTTGGAATACTGCCTGTACCCATCCCCCCGAAAAAAAAGTTATCGGAGCATTCCTTTGGTGTTTATATTGGAATGAAAACAAAACATTCAAATGGTTACAGTCATGTATTTCAAGTGATTGCTGTCATATGTATACATAGCAGGCCTTCTTCTTACCACCACCTCAAAAGGAAGCCACCTGTACACGTGCCTAATGTCTGATTTTGAGGAAAGTGACAAAAATAATGAAAACAGTAATGTATTCTAAACTGCTGTTCCTAGATATTATACTGTACCTGCACAGGTTACAGTGATCTTCTTTACACACCTCTGAGGCCTGTTAGGAAAGCAGAAGAAATAATTACCACACTATCCCCAGCCCCAATACACGCTATAATTACCTCCTGTGCATGCCTCAGAGGTTTGATTATAAGGAAAATGAACATAATAATGACCACACCATTCCCATTCCCCCTCCAAGCTATAGCAACCTTCTGTGCAAACCTCTGAGCAGAGCTGGTTTTAGAATGGATGGGAGTGAGGACAGAGGCTACCAATGAGTCCATGGCAAAATCCATTTATACAGTTGGGAGTGAGGAGGCCCAAGACATCTAGACTTTCTAAGATTATGCATATACGGTCATACATTGTATGTCTTATTTCTGAAAGATAATGACTTGTTAATTACATTTTTACTGCTACCTAGAAAAGTTATGTATGTACCCAGCATGTGTGTGTGTGTGTCTGTCTGTGTGTCAACAGATATACAAAATACAAAACACACAAACACAGACACACACATACTGACTATGTTCCTGACCAAGCAAATCAATCACAAGTTGCACAAACACATGCACACATACTGTATTCTCAACTTCAGAGAAACTGGAGGAATGCCAAGGTATGGCATGCTTTTGGGGTGTTGGAGAAAACCACAGAAATATAGGACATGCAGACCCCACATAGAAAAAGCTATAACCAAGAATGGAAAGCACTGTGAAATGCCAATGCTACTCACTGCTCCAATGAGTGGTTGCTTTCACACACATCTGAGTTCTGTCCAGCCAGTAAAGACAAACACATAACATGCAAGTTCTTTGCCTGTCATGTTGAGCGAAAGAAATTATAGCCAAGCTGTGTACTCTTAAATACACTGCAATCCTAGCACACTTACAGGTGATCATTGCATTGGTGGTTAAATGGCTTTGTATGAGAACAAGTGTTGCAGTGCATTTCACTGCAATGCATCGTATTGTGCAAGCTGGTGTGTTTTTCTGTTTTTTTTTCCCTTTTCTCAACTGTGGTGTGACTGTAGAGTTGGTATAGCTATCTATCTGTCTACATATAGGTATAAAATTTTGGGGGTGGGGGCTTAGTTCCCAGATCAGGGATGCATGGAAAAGAAAGTTTTTTATGTCTTTATAGTTTTTTCAGCTCATTATTTTCGATAAGTAACTTTTGATAAATGGAGAGCTAAAAAATACTGTCAGTGGCACAAAGGTAAACCCTGTAACCCTTCACATCCCCCCACACACATAATGGAAATGCTGATGATGTTTGTAATAAAAAATGGAATAAATTATGGGCAGCTTGTTATGCAACCCCCCCATACACAAAAGTATAAGCCATAGCAATACCAGTTTTACACAGATTTTAGCAAATAATAGTGCCTTGTGTGGTACCAGTACTGCCACACCAGATAAGTGGATGTTGTTTAATAATCATCAAATAGCAGGGGTAAGTCACTTTTATTGATCTCATTGAGGAGTACTTATTGCTGCCACTACCACTAATTTCACAGAATGTTCCCGATTTTGCCTCATATTTTTGCCATATCCTTCATAAAACATTTGATTTACTGTATGTTCATTAAAATGTAATTTTATTACATTTTTAAGAGAATTAGAGTAATATTTAAGTTTTCCTAATTTTTAACTTTTATTTCTCCACTATCTTTGGCTTTGCCTAGAATTCTTGAGCAAAGAAGTTGAGAATTATAGTATCTGGTGTCCTGCAGTATTTATAAAACTCATTGAAAGAGAAATCTGAAGCTCAGGAGCAGCTGATCTTAAAATATCAGGTAAAAACCAAGATCAGTCACTTTGGGCTTTCGATCTTTAGCACTTAGCTTGCTCGTGATCTTTCATGGATTACTGGTTTTACCCTAAGAGAGTCATATCACAACCCCTTCTAGGATAAAATGCATAATCAGAAAATGACTGTTCTTTTTTTCTCCTCATTTTCTCCAACCAGCACCAGCTTTTGTGGGGTCTCCCCACACTCAAGGATGACCCCCCCCCCAAAGCAATGGATATCACAGTTGCCTAGCACCAGCTATGATGTTAGTTTTAATGGAGAGAATGCCTACTAATAGGATTGAACTAAGTCAAGAGCAATATGTCAGTGGTAAAATATTTAATGAAATTAAGAAGCCTTCTTTTTGTAACCAAACAAACAACACACAGTAACACTGTGGGAGATGAGGCTGGAACTCTCAATTAACAACCTGTCTAGTTAAAATAAATGTATATACTTTATTGGATTAAGTGCTTTCATCCCAAACTGATACAGGACTTCTTCAGAATCAAGATGTGAAACAACTTCTTTTTATAGAAAAAAATCCTCCAATAGTAATTAATTCCACTAAAGGAATTTAAAGACATTTAAAGAAACAAACACCTCCCATTTACATACAAATCTAAAAATTAATTTACAATTTGAAACCACTAATTCACTTAAAATATGACTTACTAAAAGTGTACATATAATTAAAATAACCTTAATAACTTAAAAATTGATTGGATAGACAAAACCCATTTAGAACAGGTAAGAATTAGTATTTAAACTGCCAGAGTAACTCTATATTCCAGTTTAGTTCCCAGTCGCCCCAAGTGGGTTTACATTGATCTTTTCCTGGATGCCAATCTTGAAGTGCTTATGCTCACCACTTTTCTACTCATGCTTAAACAATGCACTATTAGTAATTTTATTATTAATATTGTAAAGATATTTGTAAATTATTTTCCTTAGTGGCTATTCTGTTTTAGTAACAGAGTCACCAGGAACATTTTGCCACATATTCTACTCCAGCACTTAAACAATTTCCTTTCTGTAAAGTCATAAAATACATTCACTTAAAATTCATATTTTAAGTGAATGCGGTAGTTTAATTTCTTTAAATTCCTTTAATGGTATTAATTATGGAGGAATTTTATTACATTAAAACTTGTGACATCTCATAAACTGCGATAAATGAAAGATATGGTTGTGAGAAGATGTCTGCTTTGAAAAAGCAAACCATATCAGCGTGACTGCCCCAACCCCTCAAATTACAGATACATGTCATTATAAACTGCAGAATATGTGCCACAATAGATAGCAAGTTAAAGTTGTCAAACACTACATGAAATAAAACAAATATGTTGCTTTGTCTTAACCATTTACATGTGGCTCCATTTAATTCACAAGTGGAAGTAAACATGTCCACATAATGCAGTTAAAAGATGCCATAATATTTTAATACATTTTGGAAGGAATTACATTCCCTAGGAGTTTGTCTGTCAAACACTCATTCTGCTTGCCAGAAGCAGTATATAAACCCATCACCAACTGCAAATGTAAACATTGCTTTCAACTATTCACTTTAAATTATTCTGTACTTGCTCAGCTCAACTATTTTCCTGAAAACTGCTACATACCACCCTTCATTTTCAGAACAGTTTTTTTGTATGTTCTCATGTCTTGTTGTTTTACCAGAGATTTTACATTTGATTGAGTGGACCATTACATCTCTTTTGTAATTTTTCTCTCTTTTAATCTTTGGTTCAGTCTCAGGTACACTAGTGTTAAGTCTCTTAGCCCTCAGAACATGTGTCCATAATTTATCTCATCTTTTAATCACATTCTCCTCTTTCATGTATCAGAAATCATATTTAATTATCTTGTCAAATCCCTCTCCCAATCATTGGGAGGCAAACCATAATTTAAAACTGTTGATATCTTCTGTGACCAGAAGATCTTTCTGAACTATAAAAAGGCAGAAAACGCTACATGAGGTTCCTCACAGACTATACTTTTCTCATAATGCTAAGCAAATGCTTCCAGTATTTGGAAAGGGGTTATGATGGAGTGAGGTACTGCCAGCTATGTCAGGAGAAGTAGGGTAATGGATGTGTTAACATATGCCATCCTAGCTAGCTGGAATTTTGTAAAGAGTTGTATGTCATTTGTATCAAACTGATTTGTACAGGTGCTTGTGATGAAAATGTATTTGTAAAGCTGTTTGTGTTAAAAAATGCACCAACTGTGGGTCCTGCTGGACAGAAAAGAAATACACCTGTATGTCAGACTGTATTGCAACTGTTGAAATGGGTATATTGTAACAGAGAATACTGGAAGAGAAGAGGTGAATCTCAGTCCAACTAAGTTTGAAAAATAGAGTGAAATTAATTACCTGGTTTAGGCCATAAAGATTGTATCTTACAGTTCTAAATGCAGCCAGAGACAAAATGTCTTTGAAAACCAGGACTGGGAATCCTAAAGTATTGTCCTTATGGGTGAACTAATCGCTACCCTGGAAGGGTAGAAATTTTTGAAATGGTTTTATAGTTTCCAGATGCTATAAACACATCTTAGCAAAGCTCTACGCGTGTGTGTATATTATGACACATATGCGCTAGATTCTGGTTCAGTTTCTAGTAAGGAGGGGTAGTGTGAGACCCACATGTCAAGTGACCACATGTATGTGATGCGACTCTGTAATCCAGCACTAAAATGCTGATTTAATACTAGATGAGACAGAACTCTCAGAGCAGTCTGTTTTTGAAACCTGACAAAGAAGGATCACTTGCCCACGTCATCTTTCCATGCTTTAGTAAGTAACGAGGGAATAGTAATTCTTTAGATAAGTCAGAAAATATAATGAAATTAGGTGGATTGGACACTCTAAGTTAGCACTAGACATGAGTGCGTGCTTGTGTGTGCCTTCTGTGGAAGGTTGGGTACCAGGCTGGCAACTCAACACCGTAAAAACTCCACTGCCAATCATGAGCAGACAGGTGATCCACTGCGGCGACCCCTAACTGGGAAAAGCCGAAAGAAGAAGACGTTAAGTACTGTTTTTCTGCATCTGTGTGAATCTATCCATCTATGTTATTTTTAATATTTCCTGTGATTGAAACTCCGGCATTTATTGTAAATAGATATTTAGCATTGTCATGTTCTTTTATTATTTATTATTAAATATATTTAAACTTTTCATTGAGGCTGTTTTTAGAGAATATTTTAACCTTTGAGTGTATTTACATTTATTTGGTGACACTGTGGCCCACTTCTGAAAGCCTTGCTGCATTGGTCAAACACTACCATTTGTTTTAGTATTACTTTTACTCAGTATAATTGGGTACCTTTGTAAGAGTCTTAAGAGTAGCTGGCTTTGGAGTGTTCTGGTGGCAGCAACTACCTTATAGTCTGGGCAGAGGGGACATAGCTGGTAAATCTGTGCTGGTAAATCAGTGCCAGCCTTTCCCAGATGTGTGCGTGTATGTGTGTGTACCAGCCTTTCCCAGATGTGTGTGTGTGTGTGTGTGTGTGAAAATCAAATCTCAAAGAGTGTGTGTGTAAGCTACCTGGAGCAGGGACACAGAGCACTGGTTTCACAGAGATGGTGATGGAGGACTTGGCTTGGAACACTCAGCTAAGGACTCAACTCTACAGCTGTGGTTAGTGTGGAATCTTATTTGGGGCCTGGTGAGAGAGAGGAAACCCAGCCCCAGGATGGGAGTGTGTTCCCTGCATGCTCTTAAGGGAAATTGTGCTTGGTGCAGAGAGCTGCATCTGGAAATATTGTGTGTATCTATTTTTGTTTCAAGTGAACTTCCCTCACCACTGTCAGTGGTGAGGATTGAGATTCCCGGATTACTGGCCCAGAGGAGGGATGTCACAGGGTGTCTACCAACCTTTCTGTAACGTCATCTCAATTTTTTAAAATATTACAGTCAGACTATTGTCACGATCTAAAAGCTAGAGACTTTTGGGAACACAGAGAATTAATTGTTTTTAAAGTTTAATACATTTTATTATCTTGTTTTCTCCATCATCTGGGACACCTACCATTTTCCAAAGTTTCCATTATCTCCAGCACATTACAGTAAACTCTCGGTTAACCGGAAATCAAGCAAATGGCATGCTCAAGCAACCAGCAAATTAAAAATCAAAGGGTTACAGTACAATTTTCATGTACTGCACTTTCTGTTCCCCCCGCAGAAACATACCTTGTTTTTAGAGTTTTAAAAAGGAAGATAGATATAAATTCCCTCTCTCCCCAACCTGAGAACAAGTCAAACCAAACAAACAGCAAAGGGTACAGTATTAGCAAGGCCTATTTTAATAGTAATTCTCAAGCAACTAGAAACTACAGTTAACCAGCATCAACCAATCCTCATGGGTGCCGGTTAACTGAGAGTTCACAGTGGTTTCTATCTGAGGCTGCATCTGTATTAGCCAGTACTGCCATACCTCCACAAAAACCTGAGCAGAAGACTGAATTGCATAATATTAATCTTTAAAACATCTTTAAAGAAGTCCCACTGCTTTTTCATATCTTGAACTAAATCCACATTGAATGCACTCCAGTTTTGTCATACATTAATATAAAATGTAAATCCCACTGCTTTTTCACATCTTGAACTAAATCCACATTGAATGCACTCCAGTTTTTTCATACATTAATTCATTGTCCTTGAAAGCTTATCTGGAACCTGTCCAATTCCAGAATAATAGCTGCATGAGCAGAAGTCACAGTAGGTGAGATCTCAGAACTTTGCATACAACACAAATCGTCAAAAATTATGCTCCATACAAAACAGCTTGCAAAATCTCAGTGAAAATATCCAATGTATAGTACCCAAATAATCAATGGCTTTATGAACAGTGGCTATTTACATCTGACTTTTAGGTAAACTCTAAGGGATTTATCCAAGGATGACACATATATTCTTCTCAGTCCATCTTAGACAGCTGATAGGTCCACAAATATATTCCAATAATCAAAACCATAACATTGCCCCCTCCAAATACAATTTCACCCACATATTTCTGGAGGCACATACACGCTCATGACAGTTAACCAGTAATTATAAATTAAATTGTTCAGAGCCACATATCTATCCCTGTATCACTATTAATTTTGAAAATCTGAATGTTTAGCCCCTGCTTAAATAAAAAGTGTTTACCATATGTAAGATGCATGTGCTTGTTATAGACAAGCAATGCTAAGATGAAATGTTTAATTATATGTAAAATACCCTGAACCTCTTTTGTAGGGTTGTCAACCCATTAATTTTCAAAATAAAATTCTAGGTGTCATTACTCCTAGTCATAGGTATACAATGGCAGGGCATGCCATCCCCAGTCACAAAGAAAGCCTTAAAATAAAGTAAATTATCCATTATACTTTTAAACGTATTCAAAAAGCCAGATGCTCAAACTATTTACAGCAAACCACTTTCAATAGGAAGCCACGTGCCCTCATTAGGCTGCAAATCTTTCAGACTGGTGTGCCTCATACTGAGAAGGCCAACAAAGAGAAAAACACAATCTTCAAAGAAATTACAGATTTGTTTAGTAGTTGGCCCAGATCCAAAAAAGATCTTCCCCAAGGGTTATAATAAACACTAGTCACTGTTGCTATCTGTTCAGAGCAACACCTATATTCTTGTATCATAATCGTTTTGCTATCTGTTCAGAGCAACTCCTTATCTCTTAGCAATATTTGGAAAAGGAAAGTAATAACAATTATCACTGGATGATAAGAAATCAGAAAAGGGGGAAAACTGCATAGTATACATGTTAGATGCAGATCCCAATTAGCAAAGGGAGAAAGAACAGTTCCTCGAAATATTCTAGAAATAGTTAATACAACAACTCAAAAAGTACAAAACTCAATTTTGTAGCCCTGCACAGAAAAGAATAGTAAAAGTGAATTTTTCATGCTCATCTATTTCTTAAGATCGATCCCCTAGATTTGCTGGTCACAATTTACTGAAGTCCCTTTCTTTGGGGTTGCCTAATGAGAATCTAAAAGCTACATATTTAACACCTCCCCTAACTTCGCTCACTTAAAAAGTGGGGAAAATGCCTTGTAACTGCCCTATAACATCCAAAATCAGTGTCACTAGTAAACTAACCCTTATTATAGATCAAATGTTCTTAATGACTGTGTAACCCTAAAAAAGTTCTTCACCAAACTCGGTTCCCAAGTAAACATATTAGCAATTTTAGTTAGACAGGACCAGCTTTCAATATTGACCAGAGAGAGCTTATGGGAAAAAGCTCCTAATGTGAAAAGGGGCAAGACTGCCTCACAAATAGTAAACTTAAAAGTGGTGAAAGTTAGGCTAAGTAAATACTAATGCATATCGGAAGGACTACATTTATTCAAGTTAGTAAATCCAATCCCTGGTCTCCTTTAAGTGCAACATAATATACAGGATATGATGTCACAAGTCACTTACAATTAAAGAGCTTCTATTGGTTTCTCAAGATAGAGACCAGGTCCATTCTATGAGTTGCATTTTACATCTAAAAAGGCTGAAGGCACTACTAATTTATGCCTTGAGATTTGGCTGTTCTTTTCCTGATTCTGATTTGACTGCTGCAGGATAAAGAGTCCCTGAAGTGCCTTGAGGGCATCCTGTACACAGATGAATGATTTCCAAGTGATGTAAAACAAGTCTCAGGGTCTCTGAATAAGGCAAATGAAACCTGTCACTCTCCACCCCCCCCCACTGCTTGAGAAATGCCTGTGGATGGGTGGCATGGCAGCTTTCAAAATAGTTTTTGGAAGATCACTGCTCCACAGACTAACCTCTTAGTTATCAAGTTTCTCAAAGGAATATAGTTTGTTCCCTTTGGCTCTGCCGTTTCTCTCCTCTTGTTCTCCTAGCAGTCCATTTGACCTGGATTGTAGGTGATATACCCTTGAGCAGGCCAGCTGGGCAAGATCGTATGAAAGCCTTGGTACAGGACAGATGGAAGAGTACACCTCTTTTTTAATCACTTCATGCTCCTAGATCCCACTGTGGTGCATCTTTTACCTGGGAAAAGAAGATGCCTTAGTTTTAGCCAGCTATCTCCTGAGCCTCGAGATTGGTCATTTCTTTTCCTAATTGCAGAGAAATGCTTGCAGACAGGTCAACATCCCATCCACTGAAAGTACCTCTGAACATTGCTGCTCCACAATGGATGCACTGTACCACACCCATTACTCTTTCGGTATCAACTGTTTATTTTACGTTTGTTGACTGGGTTGTTCTGGCTGAGATGAGTAGACCCTTTTTCGCAGAGGCCCGGGGAGAAAAGCTCCACTGTATTTCAATTTGTTATACAGAAATAATAGATAAAGACCTCGGAAGGTTACAATGCAAGTACAGTTTTACAGAAGTAATAGATAAAAAGCTTCAGTATTTTACATTATATGCATAAATAAAAGCAATAAGCAATACGCAATACAAAAAATGTAAACAACAGCAAAAAAAATACAAAATATCTATAGTTATTCCATGAAATATGAGAAATCAGAGGAGGAAATGAGAGATGGACAAGTAGAGTGATACTTTATAGAGGTTAAGAGCTACTAAGATTGCCATTTTTGGTTATTGCTCAAGATTAGGAGGCAAAAGTGATCTTACAGACTTGAGTAAGGAAGGGGTCTACAAGAGGACAGGTAGTGAAGTGTCTTTGAAGATACCAAGGTGGTTCAAGGAAGTGAGGGCAGTGGCAGGACCAATGGGTTTGTAGGTATTTTCTAGTGGCAGTTTTGAATTGATTTGGATGTTTGAGGGACCTGATTTATAATGGCAGTTTGTTCCATGATATGGTAGGATTGTAACTGTAGAGGTTGCAGCCAATATTGTTCTGAAGCAAGCACTGCTATCTAACTATACAGGGCACACAAACACTATTGCAGCAGCCGGTGTTGTAGACATTATACCCAATGACTCATTCAGTGTAAGAAAGGGATCCTGCTCCAATCACATCTCCCGCACTCATCATAATGAGATGAACTTAATGTTGTTGTGTATGCATGCACAATGAACTTGAATACTTCTAGAATCTCACTGCAAATTGATGCATGCCAGGATTCCATTACCAGTGGTCCTGCTCTACTGCTGTATGCTTTGCCTATCCACTTGATTACCCACAAAGCCTTCAAATGCCTAGAGTAATAAGTGTGCTACAGCAATTAGACTACATTAAGCACAGTAATAACCTATAAAATGCAACCATAATATAAATGAACTGCAGTGCTCATGTGACATACTATATGCATCTGTAGGCTGTATAGTTATGAAAATCCCATTTATTCATTATGTTTTTAGAGACTTTGAGTTCTCATTCAGTTACATCTTTATACATTCACTCAAGTAACTCTCAGTGTATGTGTGCTGTGAGTGTGTCAGTCTGTACTTGAAAACTGTTAATCCCCAGGTACATGTTCACATATCCCTGATCCATACAGTGTTAACTACTCTACACCTTCTCTTGCTGTTACAATTATTCATCCAACCATCATAAATAACATGCATGAGAGAATGGGTAAATTCCCTGATTGGAAAATGAATGCTTTCCAGCAGGGTATTAATGTAGAAGTAATGCCCACTGAAAAATGAGTCCGCTTCTTCACGGCAGCATATCAAGCTGCTGTGGAGCTTGGCCAGAAAAAAACTAACATCTGCCATTATTTTACACTCGGTAAGCAGTGCTTTAGCTATTTAGCAAATGTAAAATAAAAAAGAAAAAAATTAAAAGAAAAAAAGCATGTGTGTATATGTGTGTTTATATCTATGTGAGACTGTATGCATGTATGAGAGTAAGACAGAGAGAGATCGATTGAGGTATTATTTTACACTTTCTGATCAGCGCTTTAGCTCTAGTGAGTGTAAAAAATACATGCAACAAGAAAAACACGTGCATGTGATTTTATGTTGCTGTCTGCGTGTGAGTGAATGCATGCACGAAAGCAGAAGAGGCTGTGGTGTGTGAGTTTGAAAGAGTGAGAGCGATTGAGCTTTCCCCTGGCAGCAGCAGCATAATTCAGTCCTGAGATTTCCGTAACTCTCAACCTCTTAGCACAAGAAATCTGGACAGAGACACAAATAACAGGGGAACAAAGGACTGAAAATAGGGATGGATTTTAAATATCGCTCTTATAAACTTAGAAAGTTGCAAGAATAACTAGGTTTTCCTTGGCATGCTTTCTTTGAAGGAGAGGGGTGTGTGAAAGAGAAGGAGCGAGTGAGAGGACTACTAGCAGCAGCAGTAAAGAGGTTTGCATACCTCTGGACTTTTCAGCTGAAGAAATCTGGATAAAGCAGAAAATAAAGGGGTAACAAAGTCTCTAAAACAGAAACAGATTTTAATTATTGCCCTTATAAAATTACAAAGTTGCTTAAGTAAAGGATTTATGTTAGCATGAATTTTCTAAAGGAAATGAAAGTCTGAAACTCAAATGTATGTCATTATTTAGTAACTTCAATCTCTAATGACTGCCAACGAATCAAATGATTTAGGAGTAAGAGGCCAAAAAATAAATACCTTGTTATTTTTTTAAAGTGCTATACTTTGGATGTAAAATGCTTCCTCCAGCACCATTAACATATACTACAGCAAGTTTGAAACATAAGGTGGAGGAACTACTTTACATTAAAAATATATAGGTTCATAGGTTGGTACTAGGCTATCAAGCCCTAGGGCCAATGCAAGCCTAGCCATAACAATTTCCTGGATATTTCTTCCCACAATATTTACTTCTCTGGACGCCTGTCTAGCAGGACGACTGACATGATCCCCGGGGTGAATTTCCTATCGCCCATCCAATCATCAAGGTTCCTTTTGAAGAGGGCCAAGGAGGCGCTCTACTTGACATGTATGGGCAGTCTATTCCAGAGTATGGGGAGTCTCTGGGTCAGGAACCTATCCCTCCAGCATGTTTTGTTCATTGTGATGACAAGGTTTAGATCCCTGGAGCGTGTGGCTCTGAGGGAGTGGGATTTCTTTAAGTGGAGCATGTCCAACAGCTCAGGGATTGACATGGCCTTGTATGTTAAGCAGAGATTGCCTCTGAGTAGACGATATGCCACAGAGTATAGCTAGAGTAGACGATATGCCACAGAGTATAGCTAGAGTTTTTTTTAGATGGTCAGCATATGGCATCTGCTCTAGGCCTGTGATTCTTTTAGTGAGGTATTTCTGTGGCCTTTCCAGCTGTTGCAGATGTCTTGTGAGGTACATACCAAACGGGGCATTATACTCTATAATGGGTCTAATGAGGGATGAGTACAGTGGGACAATGACCTCCTTTTTTCTGGATGAAAAGCTCTTAGTGATGAGGTGTGCCACATAGAAGGATTTCCTGACTGTTGTGGTGATGTGGTTATAGAAAGTGAGACCACTGTCCACCTGTGTTCCTAAGTCTCTCATCACACTTTCGATGTTTAATGTCCTGCCACCTATGTGGTAATTCATGGGTACATGTTTTTTTCCAAAGGGGATAACTATACATTTCATGGCATTAAGCTTGAGCCCATGGCTCTGGCACCAGGCATCTGTTTCTGTAAGGCCCTTTTGTAGAATATCCACATCATTTGGGGATTCAATAATGACTCCCAGTTTGCAGTCATCTGCGAACTTTGTTAGCCAGAGTCCCTTAGTGTTGGCCTGTACTTCAGAGAAGTAGATGCCAAACAAAAGTGGTCCCAGGACTGAACCCTAAGGTACTCTACTTGTCACTTGTCAGGAGCTGGATTTGGAGTCTGCTACTTTTACAGTCTGGGTTCGGTCAGTAAGCCAGTTGGCAACCCATCGAGTGACATAGGGATTTATTCCCAGCTTAGTAAGTTTATCTACGATTCCAGAGTGGGGGATGGTGTCGAAGGCCTTGGCGAGGTCCAGATAGGCTGTGTGGACTGCCTTGCCCTCGTCCACAGCTCTGGAGACTGATTTGAAGAAGTCAATCAGATTCAGGAGACAAGATCGGCCCTTCACAAACCCAAACTGGGTGGGGTCCAGTGTTTGAAGGTTGCCAATGTCTTTGTTTATAAGTTCCAAGATAATGAGTTCCATGCCCTTGCAGATCAGGCTTGTCAGACTGATGGGACGGTAGTTCCCAGGATCCAAGGCGGATCCTCTTGTGGAGCGGGATAACTGTAGCCCCCG
>NC_056750.1:414503941-414590989 GCF_019279795.1 Protopterus annectens | reverse complement strand
TATATATATATATATATATATATATATATAAACACACACACACACACACACACACACACACACACACACTTGATACACTGGGTAATATTAAGGTACAGCCCAATACCCTAAAAATGTGTGATTTCAACTACCCCACCATCAACTGGGAAAACTACTCATGTGCCAACTCATTTGCGTAACGCTTTCTGGAATTCATACATTCCAACACTCTGGATCAGCTTGTCCATACCCCCCACCAGGGGCAGCAATATCCTGGACTGGTCATTACCAATATGGGCAAGCATTCCATGCCAGAGGTCAACTTCTCGCTGCTCAGATCTGACCACAAGCTAATCATTCTAGACATCAATATCTAACCGTCACCCCCCATTAAGGAAACCACCATAAAAAACTTCTCCAAAGCCATCTTCATGCTTCTTAAGACAGAAGTGGCAAGCTTCACGACACCCATACAGACAGAAAATAGAGGTACGACTGCTGAATCCTATACAAATGCACTGTATAAGCACATACATGAGTGTGTGGATAGTGCCATCTCCAAAAGAACCAAGACTCTGTCCTCCAACAAAAGGAAGCCAATCTGGTGGTCCCCTGCCATAAACAACTCTACAACAGAAGGAAGAAGCTGTTGCAAAAAAGAGGAAACCCCCCTGACTGCAGGAACTCCATGGTCAGCCTCAGTAAGAAGCTGAGATCCCTCATAAAATCCTCCAAAGCTAGTTACAAAAACAAAACCACTGATTCTAAAGACAACCACAAAACATTCTACAGCTATGTCAAGAATCTCAATAGCAACACTCGTATCTGCTCTGAGCTACAGCACAATGGCACTAGATATACAGAACCAACTGATATTGCCAACATCCTGGCAGATAGGTTCAGTGCAAACTTCACACCTCTCACCCCCAAAAGGGCCCATCACTATACTGGAAGAATGCAAAGCCCCTGTAATCATGGCTGCACAAGTAAAGACTGCACTCTCCAAAGCCAAGAACACAGCATCCATGGGACATGACAACATCACAGGCTGTGTTCTGCATGAACTACAGAACGACCTGGCACCTCACCTAAGTACCATGTTCAATCATAGCCTCACTTCAGGCTTTGTGCCTACTGAATGGCACAAAGCGACAGTTATCCACAAAGGGGGCACCACCACGGACCCCGGGAACTACCACCCCATTAGCCTGACGAGCCTGGTCTGCAAGACCATGGAATACATCATCTTGGAGCTTATAAACAAGGACATAGGCAAACTCTGGACCCCACTCAGTTTGGGTTTCTAAAAGGTAGGTCATGTCTCCTAGACCTGATTAACTTCTTTGAAGCAGTCATAGAGCCATGGACGAGGGTAAAGTGGTGCACACGGCCTATATTGACCTCACCAAGGCTTTCAACACCATCCCCCACTTTGAAATTATAGATAAACTCACTAGACTGGACATAAATCCCTATGTCACAAGATCGGTGGCCAACTGGCTCACTGACAGAACCCACACAGTGAAGTAGCCGACTCCAAATCCAACTTCAGACCAGTGACAAGAGAAGTACCACAGGGCTCAGTCCTGGGTCCTCTCCTGTTTGGCATCTACTTCTCAGGAGTCCAGGTTAAGACAGCAGGTGTTTGGCTAATAAAGTTTGCAGACGACTGCAAACTACGTGCCATAATAAAATCCCTTAATGATGTGGACATTCTAAAAAGGGGCCTCACTGAGACTGATGCTTGGTGTCAAAGTCATGGCCTCAAGCTCAATGCCAAGAAGTGCACTGTCATCCCCTTTGGGAAAAACACTGTACCCATGAACTACCACATAGGTGGTAGTCTACTAAAACACTGAAAGTGTAATAAGAGACCTAGGGACACAGGTGGACAGTAGTCTCTCCTTTGATAAGCACATCGCCACAGTAGTCAGGAAATCCTTCTATGTGACACACCTCATCACAAAGGGGTTCACCTCCAGAAAAAATAAAGAGGTCATTGTTCCTCTCTACTCATCCCTCATCAGACCCATTATAGAGTACAATGCCCCATTTAGCATGTACCTCGCAAGACATATAGAACAACTAGAAAGGTCACAGAAATACCTCCCTAAGAGGATTACCGGCCTCAAACAGATGCCATACGCAAACTGCCTCAAAAAACTCCAGGTCTACTCCGTCGATTATTGCCTACTCAGGGGGGACCTCTGCCTAACATTCAAAGCCATGTCCAACCCAGATCTGTTGGACAGGCTACACTTAAAGAAACCCCAGTTCCTCCGAGCCACATGCTCCAGGGACCTAAACCTTGCCACCACAATAAAAAGTACATGCTGGAGGGATGGATTCCTGTTCCAGAGACTTCCCATGCTCTGGAAGAGTCTCCCCATTCATGTCAAGCAAAGCTCCTCATTAGCCCTCTAAGAAAAATCACGGCAATTGGATGGGAAATAGGAAATTCACCCCGGGAATCACTTCTGTGGCTCTGCTAGACAGGGGCACAGGAAAATAACTTTCTTGGGTGGTGCAAGACAGGGAACATTTTTGGCTAGGCTTATATAGGCCCCACAGCCGATAGCCTAGTACCTACCTATGAACCTAAATACAGTACAGTACACACACCTATATATATATATATATATATATATATATATATATATATATATATATATATATATATATATACACACATACACACACACACACACACACACACACACACACACACACCTACATATAAGAAGCTGTTAGAAGTACTCTTTCCACCTGCCTTTGATGTCCTGTGTACTAGTGAGTGGGTTGTTGCCGTCATCCCTTATGAAGGGTGTCTGACTATCTTCTTTACCTTTCTGTGTTTTTGTTGCAACATAAGGTTTCTTTGTGCCACCTACTGAGAAACTTTCCAGAAGCTGTTACAATGCCTCTGATGCCCTGTTATTTGCTATTGCAACTCCTTTCTTAGCATTTTTGTTAGCCAGCAAGTATTTCCTCCGAGCCTGGTCCATCTTTTCTATTTCCCACTTTTTCTGCACTTCTTTCTTTTGATGACTTCCTGGACTTCTAAATTCCACCACCAGCTTTTGTTATGTACCTTATTTCCATACATGACTCGGCCACATATCTGTTCTATAGTCCTTGCACATGCTGTATTGAGGTGCTGCCTTTCTTCTTTAACTTCACCTATAATCTCCTCTTATTGGGGTGCTAGATCCCAGAGTAATTTGTTGAACTGTTGTGCTTTTTTCCAGTCAATTTCCAGGTTTTCAGCCTGGTCTCTGTTGACTTTAGTTCCTTCTCTGACCACTGCTTGCGCTGATTTTGGCAACCACTGGTTTATGCTGTTGGCCAACTGTTTCACTGGGGAGGACTTTGCTATCTCTGATTCTGCACACCAGTGCCCTTTCCTTAATAGGAGGAAGTCTACCTTAGGTGCATGTTGGCCACTCTAGGTGCATGTTGGCCACTCTTGTATGTGATCTTGTGGCTGTCTCTCATTCTGAACTATATGCTGGGTGCAATCAAGCAATTTGCCAGACAGAAGTCTAGAATGGTGGCTCCTTCTTTATTTCTGTTGCCCCACTCATGTGGATCCAGGCAGTCCTCATATCCTGTTCTGTCTGTCCTGATATGTGCATTAAAGTCACTTATTATCAATACCAATTCACATTTTCCTGCTTTATCTAGCAGGTCCAGCAACTGCTGCCTGAATGCACTCTTCTCTTCACTGTCACAACCCTGCTGTGGGGCATAGGCTAAAATTATGAATTCCACGCTCTCATTAGCCTGGAGTCTGACTGCCATGAGTCTGTCAATAATTCTGATGACATCCCTCATTGCCTTCTAAAGCCTCTCTCGCACTACAATTCCATCATTTATAGCCTGTCCTTCTCCCTAATAGATTCTGGATCTCAAGCCAAGTGGCTTTGCTGCACTGCCCTTCCATCTTGTCTCTTGGATACACAGGATGTCCAGCCTCCTGTGTATTGTCATATCATCCACTTCCAAGCTCCATCCTATCAGTAAACTTATGAGTGTAGCAATTCTTAGTTCATGTTTGGCAGGCCGATTAATTTTACATCCAACTTTTATTCATTAGAGCTATCCTGGTTAACCCAGACTGGGCAAATGGACACTGGCCAGCCAGTAGCTTATTGACCCAGGGGTACTGGTCTTTATGGCTGGCACACATGGGCCATTAGGGGCACATACACCCTCCCACTGCTAGCATGCGTCTCTGGCACAAATTGGAAGAAGGTGGGGTCCTCAACCTACTTATCACTGGCAAATGCCAGTTGGCGACATTAGTCAACATTACCAAATCACCTAGACTCATATTTTACACAGCTGAGTGGCTAGCCCTGCCACAGCACGCAGTCTGTGATCCATGTTCTCCTATTTTGAGGATATTGTGTATAGAAGAAGATGCCCAAAACAGTTGGTCTGTACACTCTTACCCTATAGAGCACCACCCATAGTCTTTGCTACTGCCCACAGCTCCAATCATTGGTGAGTTTGAGATGAAAAAACTCAGTACGTTTTTTTTTTTTTCTGAGATGAGTAGGACCCTACAGAGACACAGGGAGAACATGCAGACTCCAAACAGACACTGGCTGGGGGTCAGGATCGAACCTTGTGCCTTGTACATGGGAAGTGAAGACTTTAACCATTATGCCAAAATAGTCACAAACATATATAGATATATATACTAACATAGTATATACACGTACATACACACGTGCACACACACACATACATGCACACACACACACATGCACACACCCGCACATGCACACACACCCGTACACACACACACACATACCACGTACACACGTTTACGCAGACACACACCCGTGCACACACACACCTGTACACATGCACATATGCACACCCGTACACACGCACACCTGTACACATGCACACACCTGTACACACACCCATGCACACACACACACACACACACACACACCTGTACACACGCACACACCCACACACACACGTACGCACACCACGTACACATGTACGCACACACCGTATACACATATGCACACCACGTACACACGTACGCACACCCGTCCACACGTATGCACACACCCGTACACACGTACTCTCATACACGTACTCACACCCGTACACATGTACGCACACCACGTACACACACACACACACCACGCATACGTTTATGCACACACACGCACACACACACACCCGTGCACACACACATACACACACGTACACACACACACAATGTACGCGCACACACGCACATACACATGCACACACAGACACCACGTACATGCACACAAACCATGTACATGCACACACACACACACGTATGTGTACAGACATGTACACACACACGTACGCATGTATGCACACAAGTACACGTGTACACACACACGTGTACACAAGGAAGCTCGCAGGATTTTTGTAGGGGGGGTGCAAACCCGGAGCACCGCCCCAACCCCACCCCTTCAAAGCACCACCCCCAAACCCTACCCCCTTCAACTCCCCCGCCCCAACACACACACACGCAACCATTCCAGTATCCCATTACTTGGCTATTTCTCCCCAGTTGCCATAAACACTGTTCAAAACTCTCGTGTGCATACTGTTTTATGCATTACTTCTACAATGATTACAGATACTTGTTTTAATTTTCAACTTTTATTTCAAATTTTAGGGCCTCAGGGCCAATAGCTTAGTAACCTCCTATTTTATAGCACAAACACTGATAGACATTTGCTAAACTTAAAGCAATAGTCTTACAATGAAAACAGACTTAGCATTAAAACTTCTCTACCTTTGAAACTTGCATGCACTGAAACAGCATTTAAACCCACATTCAAAGAAAATGCATCTGGCCAGTGGCAGGTTAAGTTTACATTTGGACTGTTTTCAAATCATAGGCCCCTTGCACACATTTCAGAACCATGCATAACTGCTTTGATTCACCTTCCTGATTGTATTAATTATAATATATAATAACTGAATTATATCCCTTGTTAATACAGCACCACTTAGAGTGTGTTTTATAGTTTTGAACATTTTTTCCATTAAGCAATGAAACAAACCATATGAACCAATAATGACAAATTGCCCAATTCAGAACATTTCAACCATAAAAAGGCCACTTAAACGTCTATCATTACAATCTACCAATATCAGTCGATATGCACAATCTCTGCAGAAGTAAAAGTCATCTGAATAATTTCACATTAAAGAGATCTGAAACTAATGGAGAGGTTGTTGCTAGAAACAGCTTTATATTTCAGTGTTTCATCTACAAATTCAGTGCCTACAGCCCTTAAACAATAAATTGCCTATGTTACATTTAAAAAAAAAATGCTAAGCTTGTATATTGCAATAGGAATAAGTGGCAAGCGGAAACAAAGGTTCATAGTTACTAGGCATCTCATCCAAAGGAGGACATACTCAGGACTGCAGCACTCCACCCCCTTAAAATACAAATCTACATGTGGTGTGAGTAGAACCTACAGCCCTCTACATCAAGATGCAAGTATGCTACCTGCTGTGCTACTAAGACAGTTTTGAAATTCTACACCACAACAGTGATACCATTTGCTAAACAAAACAGTTGCACATTTTAAGCAGACTTTAGCATGAACAACAGTAAGCATCTCTTCCCTTGAAGCTCACAATTCCTTGAAAATGTATGTGAAAAAAAATTCCACCTGCTAACTCTAAATAGGGCATTTCACTCTCACACACACACACACACACACACACCTCAACCTCTTAGTGCAAGAAATCTGGACAAAGTCTAAAATAAATAGGGACGGATTATAAATATTGCTCTCATGAATGTAATAATTGTAGAATAACAGGATTTGTGTTAGTATGCATTTTTCTAAAGGATATGACATCCAAAACTCAAATGTCTGTTATTATTTAACAACTTCAATCCTTTTTATTTATTTGACATTTGTTAACCGGGATAGTCCATCTGTGCAAAATCCCTTTTTCAGTGGAGGCCCGGGGAGAAAAGCTCAGGAGGAATATGGGGCAGAAATCTGGACATTCTGAAAAAACCTGGACAGTTGAACACACACACACACACACACACACACACACACACACACACACACACACACACACACACACACACACACACACACACACACTACCTCTTAATCTCTTAGCACAAGAAATCTGGAAAGAACCTGTTATAATGTTGGGGGCAAAGGCCCAAACTAGGGCCACATTTAGAAAGTTGCTAGAATAACAGGATTTATGTTGGAATGAATTTTCTACAGGATATGAAGTCTGAAAATCAAATACATGTCATTATTTAGTAACTTTTATCCTTAGCTCATCCCAGTGATTTGTCAAAAAAAAAAAAAACTGAATTTTTATGAGGAACAGACCAAAAATATAAGGCAAAAGTCTGGACATTCTGTGGAAATCTGTACAGTTGATAGGTATGACACAAACATACATCCCCTGACCCCCTTAGAAAGTGCATAGAACAACAAAGTTTGCATTAGTATGCATTTTCTGAGGATATGAAGTCAAACTCAAATGCCTGCCATTATTTTCTGACTTCAGTCTTCAATGATTTGCCAAAAGAACACAAATTTTATGAGAAACAAACTGAAAATATGAGACAAAAATCTGAATTGTGAAATATGAAAGTTTTCCACAACCAATAAACATGTTTAAGAAAAGAAAATAGCATAATACATACATCATACTTCATAAATACTGTCATACTTCCATGGATTTATCACTTTGTTTATTTTGACCTTTAACATGCAAGGTTTTGTAGGCATATATGCAAACAAGGAGCCATATTGTCCGTAAAAGGAAAAAAAAAAAAGCTGCATCTTCACAGTCTTTAGATAGCAGACTGCTTACAACCAAGCTTCACAGGATCATAAGAGGTTACTAGGCTAATGTCCCTGAGGCCCTTACAAGCCTAGCCAAGTTTTTCCCACTTTTAAATGGTGCTATTAGTAGACCTGACTCAACAGACACAGGAGAAGAGACATTTTTAAGTTTCTGCTTTTTTTTCCTAGAGAAATCCCTGGAACGGGACTGACTCATGACAGCAGCACTAGCCTGGGAATCAGGTACCTTACCCCAGCTAAGCAGTATACCTTCAACCACTCATACCTGGAAGGTCAACCAAAGTGTTTTTTCCTTGCCCAGTGAATCAACCCTATAGCTGCAGGGGAATATGCCAATCTCCCAGTCATTAATGGCTTCCTGAAGAGCTGCAGCTAGAGGAACCAGAAGGCAAAAGATGGATCATCCAAGGAAACAGCTTTGGCCACAAAGGAGTCACTCACCAATGACTGAGGCAGTGATGGAGACAGACACCCAAAGACTTCTTAACTTTCTTCTTGCCCACTGAGTGGCACACAGCTACAGTTATCCCACTCCACAAAGGGGGATCCAACTTGGATCCCGGGAACTACTGCTCCATCAGTCTGATGAGCCTGATCTGCAAGTCCATGGAAAGTATTATCACAGAACTTATAAAAAAAGAGATTGGCAACCTACAAACACTGGATCCCACCCAAGTTTGGGTTTGTGAAGGGCCGATCTTGTCTTCTGAACTTGATTGACTTCTTTGAATCAGTCTCCAGAGCCGTGGACAAGGGTAAGGTGGTCCACACAACCCATCTGGACCTCGCCAAGGCCTTTGACACCATCCCCCACTCTGGAATCATAGATAAACCTACTAAGCTGGGCATTGATCCCTACGTCACTTGATGGGTTGCCAACTGGCTTACTGACAGAACCCACACTGTAAAAGTAGCTGACACCAAATCCAGCTCCAAACAAGTAACAAGTGGAGTACCTCAGGGTTCAGTCCTGGGACCACTCTTGTTTGGCATCTACTTCTCTAACATACAGGCCAATACTAAGGGACTCTGGCTAACAAAGTTCGCAGATGACTACAAACTGGGAGTCATTATTGAATCTCCAAATGATGGAGATACTCTACAAAAGGGCGTTACAGAAACAGATGCTTGGTGCCAGAGCCATGGGCTCAAGCTCAATGCCTAGAAATGTATAGTTATCCCCTTTGGGAAAAAACATGTACCCGTGAATTACCACATAGGTGGCAGTACACTAAACACCGAAAGAGTGATAAGAGACTTAGGGACACAGGTGGGCAGTGGTCTGACCTTCGATAACCACATCGCCAGTCAGGAAATCCTTCTATGTGGCACACCTCATCACTAAGGGCTTTTCATCCAGAAAAATGGAGGTCATTGTCCCACTGTACTCATCCCTCATTAGACCCATTATAGAATACAATGCCCCATTTGGTATGTACCTCTCAAGACATCTGCAACAACTGGAAAGGCCGCAAAAATACCTCACTAAAAGAGAATCACAGGGCTAAAGCAGATGCCCTATACTGACTGCCTTAAAAAACTCCAGCTTTACTCTGTCGCATATCGTCTACTCAGAGGTGATCTCTGCTTAACATACAAAGCCATGTCAAACCCAAAGCTGTTGGACATGCTACACTTAAAGAAATCTCAATCCCTCAGAGCCACATGCTCCAGGGATCTAAACCTTGTCATCACAATACACAAAACATGCTGGAGGGATAGGTTCCTGACCCAGAGACTCCCCAGACTCTGGAGTAGACTGCCCATACATGTCAAGCAGAGCGCCTCTTTGTCCCTCTTCAAAAGGAACCCTGACGATTGGATGAGAGAAAGGAAATTTACCCCGGGGATCATGTCAGTCGCCCTGCTATTCAGGGGTCCAGGAAGTAAATAGTGTGGGAAGAAATAGCCAGGGAATTGTTATGGCTAGGCTTGCATAAACCCTAGGGACCACACCTCCCAACCATACCGAATTACTCTGTATTTACAGAGTTTTGGGGTCCAAATGAAGGGGTGCCACGATTCCCGATTGGCACCCCTTCATTTCTGATTTTTTTGCTTCATTTTTTAAATGTTTTTAAAAAATCGCGCTGTCGGAGCTGACGTCATCACGTGCGCAATGACATCAGCGCCGTCAGGGCTACCAGCCAGTCGGAAATGAGCTCAAGGAGCTCACGTCATTATTTCTGACTGGCTGCGAGCGGGAATACAGCAGCGAGAAAACCAGGCAGCAACAATAACACTATGGCAGTAATACTCCGTTTCAATTGCTCATTTTATTTTTTTCCAAGCGGCTGTCAGCACTCGCCGGAGTCACCGAGCAGGAATACAGGTTTTATTTTTAGCAGGCAGTGCGAGCGGGTAAACGTGGGATGGATAAAGCACTCGGCTACTGAAGCTTGACTGGAAAGCTTTCTTAGAGTTGAAAAATTACTGATCTGAAGTCTGGAGAATAAAGCAAGGTAAACCAATGTTAGATTGAATCAGTGCAACCTACTACTGCTGCATAGTAGTTATAATTCTGCTGTAAAACTTACTTGTAGCCCACAATGCATCACTGCTTCTATATTCTACATTGTAGACTGCACACAATTGCAAAGAAAGTGTATCTGTATTTAATACAACTAAAGACATATTCCTTCAAAGCACATTTCTGCCTTTTGTGGGGAATGCATTAGTTACACAATGCCTTTGCAACTACATTTTCTGGGAATGCATTAGTCACACAGCACTTCTGCTGTGATGACAGCAATGATGTTTTAACCTTAACAATTGCAGCATCATTGTGTTTGACCATAGGATATTACAGTTTGCCTTTTGAATGTGTTAGACAATTGCTTTGCGCATGTAATAACTACTTGTCCATGATGTTTAGTTACAGTTGATGCTTACTAACTGTTGTCTTCTCTTTTCCAGTTGCTAGTAATTTGCTCATGCAGTGAAACTTAATTCAACTGTACTGCTTAGAACTTAAAGATATCTTTTTACTTTATCTCTCCCAGTTATTCTTCATATTGGTTGGGCTACCCAAAGAGGTGTGAATATGTACTGAATGACTAGCATTTGGATAATAGTAAGGAATGACAGTAATCTTTTTATGGCTTGGTTTAAAGCCTGCTTTATAAATGAATTAGTGAAGGTTTATGAATGGATCTGAATTTTACCCAGTACAGAAAAAGTACACCCAAAGACCATTTAGTTAGAACATTACATAGATCTTGTAGCTGCTTACTAGACGAGTCTAAAAATGTGACAGACTGTTTTTGGAATTTATAGATAGCTTGCATAGTGTGCAAAGCTACCCATCTAGCTTTTCATGCAATTCTAGGGTCTCATGATTTATAGACATTTTGCTTCTGTGTTGCATAGCTGTGCTGTAAGAAGCAGAAAGGGGTTTTGAAGCTGCATGTAAATGTAGTTAGTAGTCTGTGGGTTTCAATGTTGTTTCAATGAATGTGAGTTTCAAGGACAGTGAAGTTTTAATGCCAAGTGTGTTTTCGTTATGTGACAGTGTTGGTTTGTTTAGCAGATCTCTATTGGTGTTTGTGCATTGGGCCGTAAAATGTAAAAATAAAATCCAAATCATTGTATTACTATAGCAGTATGCACACATTAGTGTTTATGGTAAATGGGGCAAAATAGCCAGGTAATGGGACATTGGAATGGCTGCAGTGGGACTCTGGTGCCGTATTTTGGTTGTCTGTTCTTCAGTTTGCATTTGAAAGTTGGTATCCCACAATTCCATTGGAGTGGGTGGGGTTACATAATGTATGCAAATTGTATGTTAATCAGCGTACAGATTTGTACCTATTTTTCACGGGCCTTGTCCAGATTTTTGATGTTTCCAGGTTGAGAGGTATGTTAGGGACGATAGCCTAGTACCAACCTATGATCATTTTGGAGTCAATCTAAAATGATCAAAAACTCCATAATCTAAAACTAATGTTTTTTTCAGGGTGGCAAGTCTCCCTACACCCCATACTACCTCTGCTAACTGTATATAGCAACTGCAGGATCATAAAACAGTGGGGTAAGGGCAGATTTCCTAACCCTGCTGCATTGTAATCTCACACAAGAAAGTTCCTTCATTTGAATGTTAACTTTTTTACAGCATTAAAAAGCATTCGCTCATATCAGTGTCTGCTCTTGTTGATTAAAACCATATATGTATATGAGCAAATACATGTGATATTTATATTGTTTATATGCGGTAGCATTAAAAATTACAGTACATTATTTTCTTTTCATTTGACTTAGGGATACTTCTAATCCCTCAGATGAAGGAATCTAATATACGTTAGAAATACAAGACATCATAATAAATGGAAACAAAACTTTGAAGATGTAGGAATTCATACAAGAACCATACCTGGCATTATGTGCAGTTTCCTAAAGTGGTACTCCTCATCACAAAACACTACTGCGCTGGGAGTGTAGCATGTAACGAGTTGCTAGATCTGAATTACCACAAACTAAGCACTTGAGTCATGACCAGAAATGCAGCATTGATATTCATTTCTGGATATCACTACTGCATTCCCATATCACTAGCCTCTACTAATTGTGCCAATTAACTCCTTGTGCCGGTGAAGATAGTCCCTTAGTATTTCCTCAATTATGATTGAGATTTTTATATAGACAGCAAAAAATTTGCATACAGTGAAAGACATAGGGTCTATATCATATGAGCGAATTGCACAAATTGCGAACGCTCATAATATCAAACGTACCGGACCTCGAAGTGCTTTTTCTGAGATGTCAGTACAGTGAAGAATGGGATATTTGCCCTTTCCTCGCTGTAGTGTGATCTCGGAGTTGCAATATATATTTAGCGGGGTGTGTGGCAGGTGCAGCCCCCCACAATAGGAAGTTTGAGGTCCGGTATGTTCAATATTATGAGCGTTCGCAATTTGTGGGATTCGCTCATATGATATAGACTCAAAGAAATACTACACCAGCTGATAAAGCTGAGAAAATACCAATGGATATCCCATATACTTTGTATAAATAATTTCATTCCATAGACACACGCTTGCTTACAAAAAAAAAAAAAAAAAAAAAAAAAAAGAATACCTACCAAAATAATTTAGAGCACTTTACCTACTTGCACACATAAAAATAACTGTTTTTGTAGGAGCAGACTCACCCACTGCACCCACAACACGTACTGTTAAGCAATTCGCACTCCTCTAATATATACATGCAAATAGCGGGATCACATAACAGCGAGGAAAGGAGCAAAAGCCCAAAATAGCTAACGGTGGTCTCACATACACAGCGATCCCATGGTTCTTAATGACTAGGTACATGGGTTCTTAATGACTAGGTACATGGCCTGCAGTTTAAAGTTAAATGAACCAGTTTTGTTAAGAAAGTCAGAATACAGTGAAATGGTAATAAACCACAGAAATGAAGCCTTATTTCACCCATCTTTGTTACCAGTATATATTGGAAAATGAATCATTTTCAAATAGTTGCACTGGATTGTTTGATTTGTTGGATGAACACATTAGCAAGGATTCCATGACATGATACAAAGACAGCAATGAATGGACTATGGGGAGATTAAGTAGTCTTTATGTAATGCAGTACTTAACTGCACTGGGTAAATCACTCAGTGTTTTTATTTTTTCAAGGAAGGCTTTATTAGAGACAGTATAAACAGAATCTAATGTAGAGATCACACAAACTACAAAAATTCTAAAGCATTCAAAATACACATCTACAAATTGGGTCCCTCTCCATATTCCATAAGAAGCCAAAAGGAAAAAGACATAATCTCGCTCAATAGCTTGGTAATGCACTCAGCCTAACTCTGAACACTAAAATAAACAAGACTATTTTTAGTACTCTGCATAAACTCACCAAGCACTTCAAATGCTTCTCACAAAAAATATATTTATAATAATGATGATAATAATAATAATAATAATGATTCTACAGCAATTAAAGCAGCATGTCAAACTAGCTCCACACAGGACCAACTAACTACTCCTGTAACACCACTTAATAGCTTACTCATTAACTGGGATTTCATGTACACTGAATGTCTGCCTGTAACCTTTCTTATAAACCTTATTCTCTTGTTGTAGACACATTCCTGCTTCCAATCTTCTGTAAATAAAACTACTTGCACTGTTTTATCCTCAGAGCGTTTTCTGTGTGGCGACATGCATGAATGGGCGTTCCTTCGTTGAAGGTTGTGCGTCAGGCCCGGCAAGTTGGCACATCTACTGCCAATCATTAGCGGACCGGAGTTCCGCTGTGGCGACCCCTAACCGGGAAAAGCCGAAAGACACAACAACAACAACAACACCACTGTTTTATCCTTCCTGTCTTATTAGATCCAAAGTCTCGACAGCTTCTGCTGGTGTTAAACATGTTCGAGATTCTGAACGTTTCATTATATGGAGTACTGTCACGCATGCGCGTAGACACACATATGTGTGTGTGTGTGTGTGTGTGTGTGTGTAGCGACTGTAAAACATGAGCTTATAGACAGAAGGAGTTGTCAGTCAAACTGGATCAGGCTTTATGACTAGGTTACTTACAGCTAAACTTGACAGAGGTAAGCCAGTAAAAAGAGTATGCCTTGACTTAAGTATTTGATTTAGGGGCACACTGGAGGCTGGTAGGAAAACTTGAGGGGTTGTCGTGGCACACACCTGCCTTTCACTTCTATATTCATCTGGCACGTCAGCAGTCAAAACGTCCTCTGGAATTCAAATTCCCGGCAGGCGCACGAAAGATGAAGACATAAACTGACACAGAAGACAAAAACAGGTCGTAAACACCTGTTGCATCTGTGCGACTGGATGAGATGCAAAGGGCGTTCTTAAAGAGGAATGCCCTTAAAAAAACAAAAGGAAGTTTTTTTTTGTTTTTTTTTTACATTAAAATAAAATTAATTTCTCAGCCAGCCAGTTCCAGGGGGGGTGCAAGTGCACCCCCTTGCACCTGCCTGCGGGCGCCCTTGCATGTACACACACGCGCACATGTACACACACGTGTACACACACACACACACGTGTACACACACACACACACACGTGTACACACACACACACACACACACACACACACACATGTACATGTACACACAACCTTTGTTGCTGAATGAACTGCGTCTTAAACCCTTGAACAATTAGAAGTTTATTACAATCATTAAATCAAGTATCAGTGAAGCCAGCAAATTATCCTTTTCACATGCCATTATACATTCTAAATCAACAATGTTTTTGTTTACGCTTCCACAATTACAAAAATAAATTTTTCAAGGTAATTAAGTTCTTCTTTATTTCTGCCCCCCCACTACGCCTAAAAAGAATAATTTACAAACTAATGTGTTTCCAGTATGCTTCAGATAAAGCCAGTTTCTACTGAAATGTGCTTTTAACTTCTAAATCATCCCAAGTAGTTATTATTTTGACAGAACTGGTTAGTGAAATTCTGTGTATGATGTGCGTCATTTCCCTTGCCAACCTTTTTCAATACCCACATAACAAGAGCTAGGAAAATATCACTAAATATTCATCTACACCCATAGGTATTACTTAATCCACCCATCTCAGAAACTGCTTTTTCAAATATCTCAATACCAGTGTGACCAACATCATTATTGCCTGCTACAATAATAAGTGTACCACAAGGACAGACATTTTTTAAACAACAGTTAAATAGCCTCTAACAAATCAACCAGTTTTCCACCTATCAGAATATTGCACTCTTGATTCATTCTCAGGAAAATATTATGAATTCCCTTCAGCACAGGATCACCCAACATGAGAGTACTGCTTTTTGTTTCATTATGAAATGACTCGCTACCTACAATAGTAGATGGTCACTCGTTCTTATTTCTGCCAGTGCGTCACAGGGTCCTTCTCTTTATAACCTCTTGAAATTGATCATCCTCATCTAATTGCTTTACTCCATAATCTAATTTTGTTTATAAGTATAACCATTATGAATTAAATCTTAATGTTGAATGTATGAGCACAACCTTGCATTATTGGGTTTTAACAACTACTGGGCTATCAGTACAGCTGAATTGGATTAACATCTCTTAAGGAGTATAATTCTAGCTTTCAAAAGGAAATGAGCAACTGCATCTTGATTTGGAATGAAGAAAAATTATTTAATGCCATGCCATTGTTAAAGAAATAAAAAATATCACTTTTTGCCAGAAATAAATATTAATTTGTACCAAAATTACAAAAAAAATATGTTTGTATAGAGTTTTATTTTAACCTGAATGTTTTGCAAATATTGCAGTTTCTTAATTTTTAAAGCTCAGTCTGCTCTAATTCGAACTTGCATACAAATTTCAGTATCTCTGCGCTGTTTTCTTATAAACTTTTCAGGATAAAACACCTATACTCAGCCTTATATAGCAAAATGCCTGCGCTAATATCACTAAAGGCAAAGACAGCACACACTCAGATGCATGCATGCTTGTCTCCACTAATGTATGCGATTATGACGGTCCCTACTCTGGGCCAGTAATCAAGGAGACTCAATCCTCACCACTGACACTAGTGAGGGACAGCCACTAGGAACAAAAATGGATACATACAGTATTTTCAGATGCTGCTCTCTGCACCAAGCACAAATTCCCTTAAGAGCACAAAGGGAGGATACTACAGACATGGGTCTAGACTGTCGCGCTCTCTCTCTCTCTCTCTCCAGACCCCAAACAAGACTGCACACTGACCACTTTGCCCCTGTTCCAAGTAGTTGACACACACTCTTGGATATTTGATTTTCACACACACACACACACACACACACACACACACACACACACACACACACACGCACACACGCACACACGCACACACGCACACACGCACACACACCTGAGAAAGGCTAACACAGATTTACCAGCTGTGCCCCCTCTGCACAACGCTGCTACCATTCAGCTACTCTAAGGCTCTTACAAGGGTACCAAATTATACGGAGTAAAATTAATACTAATACAAGTGGCAGAGTTTGACCAATGCGGCAAGGCTTTCAGGAGTGGCCACAATGTCACTAAAATAAGCATAAGTACTCTTAAGATGTTAAAAGTATTCTCTAAAAGACCAGCTGCAATGTAAGGTATAGAAATATTTAATAATAAATAATAAAATAGAAAACATGAGAATACTGAATATTTAGTTACAATAAACATTTAGAGTTTCAACCACATGAGATATAAAAAAATAACAGTTGGATTCACACAGATGCAGAAAAACAACACAACTAATATCACTATAATTTCATAACTGACTAAAGAATTACTATTCCCTAGTTAAGTTACTTACAACAGCAAGGTAAGATGAGGTATGAGGTTGTGTGCGATATCTGTGTTAGATCTTTCCTGTCAGGTTCCAAAAAACAAAGTGCTGCTGCAAGAGTTCTGTCATATCTCTCATTATCATCTAAAAATCATTTCAGTACTGGTTATAGAATGACATCACATCATGTCACCTGACTCTGGTACAATATACACAGAGAGCTTTGCCAAGATCTGTTGCAGCATCTGAAAGCTATAAAACAATTTCAAAAACTTCCACCCTTCCAGGGGAGTAATTAGTTAACCCAAAGACAATATAGTAAGATTCCTAGTCCTGGTTTTCCCAGACATTTTTGTCTCTAGCTGCAATCAGACCTGCAAGATAAATTTTTTATGGCCTAAACCAACCCATTTAATTTTCAACCTGTTTTTCAAGATTGGATGGACTGAGATTAACCTCATCCCTTCCAGAATTCTCTGTTAAAACATATATATTTAATCAGTTATAATAACACTGTCTGATGTGCATGTAAAGCTCTTTTCTGTCCAGCAGGACCCACTGTTGATGCATTTTAACACAAGCAACTTTACAAATACATTTTTAACACAAGTATCTGTACAAATCAGTGTGATATTAAAATAACATAAAATTATTTACAAAACTCAACCTAGCTATGCTAGTATAGGTTACATTTGCACTGCCCTACTCTCTCTGGCACAGATGGCACCTACTTCATATCACCACATTGATCCAAGGTTCATGGGGTTCATTAAGTTCACACTATCTTGTGCAATACCTAAAATAGCAGGGAATATAGATTTTTTTTTTTAGAAATTAATTATTATTTTAGTTTATATTTCATAAGAACAAACTAGCAATAGTGAATCTGTCATCAAGAGCAAAGTGTCAAATATATAATGTTTATTGCAAACTCGATAGCAAAAAAATAAAAAGTAGGCAAATGGTCTGCTAAATTAATCTTGAAATATTGGAGCATACCTCTGAAAACCAAGTGAAATTTTCTAGCAAAACATGCCATGACTTTTATTTACGGACTGCACTTAGTGGTTTCAAGTATAAAGACATACGTGACTGTATCATCATGCAGCATGTAATGCTGAATAAGGAAAAAGAACAGCAACAGAAATCTTCCTCATTGAGGAAAAATATTTATAAATGTTTTATGTATGGTGTAATTTTTGACACAGTACAGAGATATTCTGGACACAATGCATTTTTTTTTTTTACCTGGAGTGGACTTCACCATATAGGCGTCTAAGGAACTTGGAGACAAAACTGGGTTGGATTGTACAAATAGGCTTGCAAAGACCCTGATGGTTATTAGCCTACTATAACCCTATGAACTTATATATACATCTATAATGGAAAAATGAGTATAATGCAACATGCCAAAATTCCACAATCAACAGCCCGTAAAACTCAGATCTTTCTTCAGATTTTGAAAGCCATAATCCTGTGTGCCTGTCCTGCATAATACCTGCACGACTGCTGTACCACTACAGCAGTATGAAAGAGCCAGCCTGTAGCACTGCAGAGGTGCCACTGCCAAAGGTCACATGGAAATGTGGTAGTCAGAGTGCGACTAATGCAAACTAGCCAGGTTTTCTTCCATGGAAATTTCACCATCACCGGAATAGCAATGTAGAGTGATACAAAGAATTGCTCTACAGCATTATTTGGGCAGTGAAGTGAAAAATGTGTGCACCATCTTTTTATGGCACACACTCATTAACTTCTTTGGCAGAAGCAGGACTGTTAGTGCTACAGTGGGCAAGTACAGTGAAGCCATCTATGAGTGTGTGTGTGTGTGTGTGTGTGTGTGTGTGTGTGTGTGTGTGTGTGTGTGTGTGTGTGTGTGTGTATTTGTGTTTGCAGTGGCATGCTTGCAACTGCCTGGATGTCTGTGTGCGAGTGATCATGGGTGCTGGTGTGTATGTGCATTCAAACTTGCTTGAGGATACCTGTGTAACTGAACTTCGTGGAGAGGTATGGGGAAAATCATTACAGTTAGACCTAACAGTGCAGTGTTCAATTCAGATGCACAATAGGAAGCCACTAATGGAAGTGATATTGGTATCATATTAATGGGGATTACAGTACTGCTCAAATAGCACTGGTGGCAATAATTATTCTGATTCCATGCCTGTATGTTTACAGCTCTTTGACAGTTCTCAGGAATACTCACATGTAATTATACTTGTATGCTTAAATACAAAATGCACTTAAGATTTTATCTGCAGCTCAGTAGTGAAGCTGACAATTCCACATTGCCATGGTCAGTACAGTTAGTGTTGATGGTGGCATCCGTCCAAAATCAAAAGGTTTCCTGTATGCAAGTTTTGCTTAAAGTGTACTGCCAAGATGTATTCTAACAATGTACTTCATTTTCACCATGCACAGAAGTAATATGCCCACTCCTTACAGAAAATGAATTTAATAGAACATGATAGCTTGCCAAAGACTAATAGATATGCATACCTATTGGTGGTGCATATCAATACAGGGTTATAGTTCTGAAAAAGGTTTACATTTTCTAGTAAAACCTTTTGTACAACAAATCTGGATTTCCTGATGGCTTTCTAATTCTACAGTTTTCTAATTTTCTTCTTCCCTTTGATTAACTCCCCATACAAAAATTCTAACATTAGAAATACTTTCAATTATACACTTCTTTTGTTTATGTTACTCTGTTCTACTCTGTCATTTAGCTATATTTTGATATATACTTTTTATTTATATATTCACTTCTTGTGTTTATTGCAACACTGGGATGGTACCAAAACAATGCCAATTTTAATCAGTGCTCTGACTTGATAACAAAATCAAAGTAAATAACGGGAGGCTCATGATATTGGCTGTTGGGTAGTGCTCTGACTTGGATAACAAATCAAAGTAAATAACAGGGGAGGCTCATGATATTGGCTGTTGGGCTGTAGCCACCCTGCTAAAAACAAATCAAAATATATTAAATTAATTACATTTTATTTTTAAATAAATAGTTGACTTTCTTTTTCTGCTTCAGTGCAGCTCCTCAAAACTCTGCATTACAAAAAGAGAGAAAATCCAAAATTGACTATCATATTGCCAGGCTATTATTAAAACATTAGGCTTTAGGCTTACCAGACCATCATCAGGTTTCATCAGTAAAGGTCAGAACCAACAGAAGCACTGCCCTCTCTGATCTACTACATGAAGCAGAAAAAGCCCTTTCCCATTTGCTCAAGCTGTCTCATGTTAAGGTACAAGCAGGTGTGTGGGAATATGTTTTTAATGAATTTTTTTTCAGGAATGCTGTCTGCTATTCCCAGCATGTAGCAAGAAGATAAGGTAAGTACTTAAAAGTGTGTATATAAACTCTCTCCTTCCTATTGCATCATATTGTAGTCCACATTTTTAGAATGTCCAGATTTTTGGTCTGTTCCAAATAGTTTTATGTCAAATCACTGATGATTGAAATGAAATAATTATATATATTTGCATTTCAGACTTCATATCTTTCAGAATATGGATGCTAATGCTAAATCTGTTATGCTGATTTTGGGTCTTTGCCACTTCATTATTGTTGGCGCCATCTAGAATTCTTGGGGAAGGAACTTCAGAGGTGTGGTGGTGGTGGGGGTCATAGAAAGTTCCAGCTGTGATTTTTGCCTCATATTTTGGTCTCTGTTCATGTAAAATATGAGGTTCAGACAAATCAACGAGGACTGCAATTACTAAATAATGACAGACATTTGAGTTTCAGAAAAAAACATAATACTACAGAGCAAGCCTGTTATTCTAGCAATGTTCTAAGTATGCGAGGACAATATCTGCCTCTTATTTTAGTACTTTTTCCTTTGTTATTTTTTTTAGATTTCTCTGTGACTGTGTTGAGAGGTATTTGGTAGCAGTGAGTCAAACACTATATTCTGATAGTGACTTAAAAAGATAAAGTCTTGTGCTGCGATTAGTCATGTATTTGTTCATTCAAATGCTCACAATCAAACATCAGAGGTTTACAGTCATAGTCATGTAAGTGGGTTGTAATTGGTATGTGTATGTATACACAAGTCTGTATATCTATTTGTGGGGGTGTAGATGCTCTCAACTGTCCATAATTTTGCATAACATTTCTGATTTTTTGACTAACATTTTGCTCTTTTCCTCAAAAAGTTTGTCTTTCTTTTCTGACAAATTAATAAGGATTGCAGTCATTAAATAATAGTAACACATATACGAGTTTCAAAGCCTTCTAAAAACATGTTAATGCAAAGCATGTTTGTTATTTTAACAAGTTTCTAAATATATAAAAGACAATAGCATTCTCCAATTTTGGTCCTTTGTCCATTATTATTTTTTAAAGTTCTCCTTGATTTTTGAGCTATGCAAATGAGGCATATGTGGGGGAGGGGCTTGCAGCCTGTTGTACACTGTATTCTGGCAGCAGTGAGCTGAGGAGGTAAATACCTGTGTGACAGTTATTTATATATTTATTCATTCATTTGATTGCAATTAGACATCTATAATCAGTCACACAGGTGGCTGAAATTGATGGTTACATCTGTGTGAGTGTTAAAATTAATGTAGCCAGTTATCTTTATTTTATTGCATTCTGACATCTCAATAATGTTGGCTTTAATTGCTGGGTACAGGGGCTGTCTGCTGATGAAAGTGACTGACATTGTTGTCATTTGTTCAGTTTAAACAGTCATTATTCTGGCTTTGCAGAAGTATGGATATGTATGGTGCTTTTTTAAGAAGCTAGCTAGATTACTGGGTCTATTTTAACACAATCAAATGTCTGGGGTGTATAGTTAATAAAGTGGATTTAATTAAGGAGTATGGATGAGTACAGGGATGGTCTCTGATGAAAATGACTGTGTGTCTAAAGTGAAGGGGTTGCAACAGATCTAAATGGCATAAACTGACCATATTTTTTTCACTTTCCATCTCATTCAGGCATGAGTGTTACCTAATAAGTAACGGTCTGTGGTGGTCTAGGTAAGATGAGTGTGTACCAGCAACTGATCATTTTAGTTTTATTTATTTATTTATTTATTTCAGTTTGTTAACCGGGAAAGTTCATTGGGCCAAGGTAGCCCGTTTTCAATGAAGGCCCGAGGAGAAAAGCTCTAGATGAAAGACAGTATGAGAACAACAGTTTAACATTCAATATACAGCAAGGCATGATTTTACATATCTTGAAATATATGCGCTGAGTCAATCACTTATACGATATTAGCCAAAACAATAAATTTATGTTCATTTAATACACTACATGTATTTAGGCAAAGGAATTTTAGAGAGATGAATTGAAGCAGTGGCAGTAGAACAGAATAGGGATAGGTATCAGGAATCTGGTAGGGTGAGTACAGGAGCACTCACAGAGGGAGTAGAGGTTAGAGTGGAGTAGTGTTTTAAAGGATGGTAGGTTAGGGGTAGTTCTAATGTAAGGGGGAAGAGAGTTCCAAAATCTGGCAAGGGGGAATGATAGTAGAAGTCGCCCTGGTGCGTGTAAAGGCTTGTAAAGTTCTAAGAGGTTCTGATTTGTGGATCTAAGTGTTCTATGTGACTGGTGAAGTTTTAGGGAAGAGGAGAGTGATGGACAGTTAGAAGGTTTGAAAATTAGCTTGTGTGCTGTAGTTAGTTGAATGAAATTTAGGTAGCTTGGGAGTTCCAACCAATTTAGAGCATGTAGGGAGTGGCAACGGTGAGTAGAGCATTTGGATCCTGTGGCAAACTTTGAACTTTTGTTATAACATGAGGAAAGTTTAGATTTTAGGGATGATTGGAGGTTAGAGAGTAGCGGAGCTCCATACAAAAGGGAGGATAGGAGGTAGATAGGACTTGTCTAGAAGACAGAGAAAGGTAGCACCTGTGTCGATAAAGCATATCAAGTTTTTGATGAGTCTTTTAATATTGGTTTGTAGGTGGATATCCTATTTTAGCTGGTCATCGATGGTTTATAAGTGTTTTATAGTATGTTTTGTATGGGGAACTATTTCAATAGCTGTTTTGTTTAGGCTAAGTATAGAGGAGGATGTTTTGTCAGGAGCAGTATGTCTAGAAGGGGTAAAGATCATTATTTTAGATTTGGAGGCATTTAGGGCTAGCTGATTGTCAGGCATCCAGGACTCAGTGGAGGAGAAGGCTTCTTGCATAAGGTTTATTAGTAAAGGAAGAGTTGTGGCTGAGCAGATGATAGTGGAGTCGTCTGCCTTTTGCACCAGTTTAGCATTGGGGATCTTTTGGTGGAAATCATTGATGAAAACGTTAAATAGTAAAGGACCCAAAATACAGCCTTGGGGTACACCTGTTGGGGTGTGAAGGAAAGAGGAAGTGCAGTGGTTCCATTTTACAGCTTGTTCCCTGGCTGAGAGATAGCTGGAGAACCATTTGATAGAAGAAGAGGAGAGATTAAGATGGGAGAGTTTAGAAAGTAGAAGCACATGAGAGACAGTGTTGAAAGCTTTAGATAAGTCGAGGAGGAGCATAGAAAGCTTTAGATAAGTCGAGGAGGAGCATAGAAACTATGTTCCCAGAGTCACAAGCAGAGTTAATGATTTCGAGGAAGGAAAGAGGGGCAGTGGTGGTGCTATGTCCTGGTATAAACCCGTGTTGGGTAGGAGTTAGGAGTTGGTTGTCCAATAGGTAGGGTAATACTTGGAGATGAATAAATTTTTCAAGTATCTTAGAGATAGCGGATAGGATAGCAATAGTGCGAAAGTTGGAGATTGAACAGTTTGTACCTCCTTTATGGAGGGGGGTGATGAAGACTTTTTTTCCAGAGGTATGGTACATAGGACTCCTGAATGGAGCAATTGATTAGGATGCTGATTGTGAGGGTTATGCCATCAGCAGCTAGTTGGAGAAATTTGGATGGAATGTCATCTGTGGCATTAGAGCAAGGTTTTAACTTTTGTAGGAGCTTTTTATAGTGTGGGTAGGAATGGATTTGAGAGTAAAAGGGGAGGACTTAGGGTTCATGGATGTTAAGTTTTTGTTATCAGTTAAGTTGGAAGGATGTTGTTAGGGAAAGAAGAGGTGAGTTTGTCTATGGAGTCAATGAAAAAGGAGTTAAATTGGGTAGCTAGGTGGAGGTCTGGTGTGTTTGGGTCGGGGTAAGGGTTCTCTTTTTTGCCTGGGGATAATATTGATGAAATATTATTCCACATTTTTCTGGAGTTGGTTTTATGATTATTTTGAAGTTTAAGGTAGTAGGATTTGCGGTCAGTGGCTATTTGTTTTTTTACTTGATTTCGCAGTTGCTTGTATTCGGCAAGAGAGTTGGGAGTATTTCTAGATTTTATCTCGGTGATGCACAAGTAGTTTTGTGTCTTTAGTTAGCCAGGGGGCTGTTTTGGATCAGAGTCTTTTGGTTCTACTGGGGGTGAAGTGGTTAAGTATATCAGTGAAAATTCTATTGAAATGAGAGACTGCGGCATCTAAAGGGAAGGACTTTAAGAGGGTTCCAGTCTATCTGTTTTAAGGTATTAGAGAAAATTAGGGGGTTGAAGTTTTGCATGTTGTGGGTGGTAATATGTCTGTGTTGAAAGAGGATGGTGGAGGGGGAATGGCATATGTAGGCAGGGAGATGGTCACTAAAGGAGTCTGCGAGAGTACCACTATCAGAAACTTGGTTTGGGTGGGAGACATGTATCTAGTCAAGGATGCTACCTGTGGTGTAATCTTTATTTGGTCTAGTAGGGTTTTTGATTAGCTGTGTGAATTGATATAGGTTGATGCTTTGAGAAGGGGTAGATGAGTCAATGGAAGACCAGTTTATGTTGACATCGCCTAGGATTATAGTCTCACTATTTATGTTGGAAGTGAACCAGGAAAGAATATCTTCCAGTATAGGGATATTGTTACCAGGAGGAATGTACAGGGAGGCAATGCATAAAGTTTTATTGTTATTTACTTTGAGAAGGGCGAGGGCTAGCTCGGCGGTGTCATATGAGGGTATGGGCTTAATATACCGTGTTACTGTTAAGGAGGAGGAGAAGAGTAAGGCTACTCCTCCACCTTTCTTTTGAGGTCTGTCACTTCTTATAAGTTTATAGTTAGGGGGAATAATTTCGGTATCTTTTATGTGTGGTTTTAGCCAGGTTTCTGTAATAGAGACAATATCAGGTTTGTTATGAGAGATCCAGGCGTGAAAGGAAGGTATTTTATTACAAAGGCTCCTGGCATTAAGTGTGGCAAGGAGAAGAGATTTGTGGTGCAGGGGAGAGCTATGTGAATGTGGTTTAGAAGTGGAGTTGTATGAAGGCCCTGGGTTATGGTGTATGTCTCCAGAATGGCGGAGGAGGGTGATAAATTTTGAGTAGAGTATGGATAGGTATCCATTTTCTAATGGGTCATAAGTGTAGATATTGGAACCTAATGAGGTGAGTTTGGTGGGTATGGGAAGTGGTTTACTAGGGGTAAGGAAGAGCTTCCTTTGAAATAGAAAAGATTCATTATGTTTGTAGAGGTGGGGGGAGGCTTGGGTTGTAAAGGGAAAGTCTTTTTTAATGTAAATCGCAGTTGTATGAAAGGGAGGGGAGTGGTGAAACTGTGGGAGACTAGTAAGGTAGAGTAAGCAGAAGAGGATTAGGCTTAGAAATAAGGGTATTAGAGCACAGGCAGATTTTGTTTGCATGGTGGGAGACAGAGTACGAGTTAAGTGAGAAGGATGTGTAGGAAGAGAGATGGTCAAGTTTGAGAGAAGAGGATTGGAATGAAATGTGTGAGGGTGTATTCACAGGGATATAGAAGGGTGGAGTGGAGGGGGGAAAGGCAGTTGTAGTAGTGAGTGGATAAGGAGTAAGTGGGGGATAATATTTGGAGGGTTTGGCTACTGGCTATCCTGATAGGATGCATGCACTAATTACCTAGTAGGGATAAGGTTGTTGTGACTTTCAGCTTTTCCCGGTTAGGGGTCGCCACAGTGGAACACCAGTCCACTAATGATTGGTAGTTGATTCTTACGTGCCGAGTTACCAGCCCTGACGCACAACCTTCAACGAAGGTACACCCATTCACGCACGTCTCCACGCAGAAGACGCTCTACCTGAGAATCGAACCAGACAGCGTCTGACTGTGAGGCGACAACGCTACCGCAGCACCACCAGGTACAGTCAGTTATTCAGTAATTATTGAGGCAAGCAAGTTACATAAAAGTATACACCATCCCTCGCCGTCTAATCCAAATCAAACACCCACTGGAAAAATACAATGTCCGCTGATCTCACAAAGTACATACAGTTGAAAAAACAGAAAATGTCAAACATCCCATTCATTAGAACATTAATTAGGCCAGACCTAGATACAAAAATGTCCTAGGTAATAAGCTCACACAGGAATCCTAAACCTTTTTCTCCAGTAGTTTGCTTACTTTGATCCTCGGGCCTCTCATTCGAATTCCCCTTCCAAAAATCTTTTCTTCTAAAGCTGGAACTTGAAAGGAGGTCTATAGGTCACATTTGTCCAAACATAAAGGAACTGTGGACAACACAGAACTTTTTTCAGACTGCATCTCCGTTTTCAATGTCAAGAATAAATGGTGACTTCTGAGTATCTCGTATCCAAAAAAACATTTGCTTCTGAATTCCACATTCATCAGTAAAGTTCTTGTCCTGCTTAGATGACAGCTTGCTCCAGCTATTTCTTTCCCCAGGCAATGTCTGTCTTGTTTCCTGATTTTGGACTCTGTTCCTGACCACTGGGCAAAGAGGTGGAGATGCACGTGTGCAGTAATGTATGACCAGAGTGTCACATCAAGTAGTGTTGACATTGAACAGTACATGGTTCTCTGTTTGAGATTTTAGCTGTGATGCCTTCTGTGCGGAGTCTGCATGTACTCCTTGTCTCGTTGTGGGTTTTATAAATGTGCTTTCATTTCTTCATCCAGATGTTCAGTTTATGACACAAGCCTCTAGTTATTTGTGCTTTTACTTTCTTCACTATCTAACACCACAGGGTACACAGAATGTAATTATCTTTGTTTTGGAGGCAACACATGGATAGCATTTATTCAGTGATCAGCTCCACACATGCTTCCTCAGGTCAATTTCAAACAGGTTCAAAAACTTAGTCACATGACCATCTAAGAAACAGTCTTAAGAGATACTCCAGCTCTGTTGCAACACTTTTAAAACAGGTTTTATGGTGCTGGTTTCATTCAAGCTAGTGTATATATCAGCCTGTAATTTATTTATGCAAGTGTATTATGTTCTTTCCACTTTTGTTACAATATCCCCACCGCTAATGGATGTAATTATTATTTGCAACACCATACATTTAAATTGATCTCCTTCTCCTTTCACTTCTATATGTTTAGGTATAGCATTAATCGATATTTTCCTTCTTATATCTGATAAATTCCATTATTTGGCTGTATAAAAATATCATTAGGTCATTCTCTTAAAAACTTGCAAAATGGACAATTATAATAAGGCAATGCTCCTTCACTTATTGTATACTCACTGAACGATTCAGTTGCTTTTTAATACATAGCTAACCAAAATGTGGTACATCATCTATAATTTTGTTCTTTTAAGGCATCAATGCAGTCTAGTATATGCCAATGTCTTTTTATAGTGCCTACTATTCCCCTTGTATGTTAATTATACTTTATTTATCTATTAAAGTTATCTTTAATAACATCCTGTTGTCTAACTATACCTACATTATCAGAATATATAGAGCTACATCCATACCATCATTCTTGTATAAATTTGCTGATATTGTATATTTAAATCATCATATTTCTATGCCCTGGTTTCAAAATTCATCATAATCTCCAATAATTGTTCATTCATCAAATCATTATTTGTATTTTATATAGCCACTCATAATATCGGATTCTTGGAAATATTAGAAAACATAAAAGAAGGATGCATACTTATTCTATGTAGTAATGTTTTCTTTTTAAACTTCCTTTCTATAAATAGATGTTACTATACTTCCATCAGTTTGTTTAAATAACAAACATCTGAAAAACGTATTTCATCTGAAGGAAAAAAAAGCTTTAAAATCTACTGTAGTTGTAATATAATCTATAAAATAATTTATTTCATCCTTATTTCCACTCCAAACCATAAAAATATTGCCCTCTTATAAAAACAAATTTTAGATTTGTATATATTTCCATCTGAATAAATAAATTCACCCCCCACCCCCACACGGCCAGTACAATATTTGCATAAATATTGGCCACAGGGGGTATCCATTGCAACACCCTTTTTTCTGAAAAAATGGTGTACTATTACATATAAAAACAATTTTTTAAAATAATATCAAGAATGTTACATACAGTATTTATTGCCATATTATCTAAAGTAGTGTTCTTACTTAAAAATAATATTCAAGAATCAATACCATATCCATGAGGTATAGAAGTAAAAAGGGAATCTATATCCAAAGTTAGCATTAAATACTGTCGTGTAGTTCTGTCAAAAAAATCAGGAGTTGTCCTTTTCACCCAAGACACCATTTAGTTGGTTTCCACATTCTTAGAAAGAGGTTTAGTTATCCATGCTCTAGCTACATCTATAGGTCTCATTGGAGATTTTTTTACATTTTTATGGATTTTTCACAGACCATAAAACAGGTTTCACAGGAAGGAAAGAAGATATGAAAATAATTCATTTGTTCACTAGATATACAATTTTCCAAATGCATCTTATGTACTGCAGTATTTACAGTATTATGATTTTATCCACTTGAATTCTATTTATTTCCAAATATGTATCAGAATTTTCTAATAAGTAGACACTTGTATTATAACAACTCTTATTCAGGATTACCTTCACTCTTCCTTTGTCTGTATTTTTATAACTGTATTATTTTTCATAACAGTCTCCAAAGCATTTCTTTCACTCATGGTTAAATTATGAAACAAAGATGTTCTTTTCATATACAAATTATGTATATCCATATTACAAGTCTTTTGAAAGGGTTTAGAGGATTGCCATTAGGAATGCAGGTACTAGAACTTTTACATATGTTTTTCTTCAGAAGCATTATAAGGAAACAAAAGTTTCAGATTTAATAAAAGTATAAGTGGTCTCAAATCAGTCAATGAATTACTTATGTTACCATTAGCCATTGGTCTGAAGGGCATACCTTTATGAAATTCTGAACATTCATCAATGCTTAGCTTATTCAACAAATTGTAAACTATATTATAGTCATCCAAGTCTTTTGCTGTTCCAACCTGTTCCTTGTCTGATATCCTCTGCCCCTTCCTCTTTTTTCTGACCTCTGTCACTCTGCCATGTCATCATTAAAGGGTCATTTTGAAGTAGAGTTGGAAAATCCAGAAGATCAAGTGTAACTAAATTAGTATTCACTGTTGTTTTTGCTGTCCCTCGATTATCTACCATATCCACAGATTCAGTCACTTTATTAGAAGGACTTTGAGTATCGCTAACAGTGGCAGCTGTACCTCATCCCATTTGTTATTGTTGACATTGATTATGCCCACTCATCCTTGGGCAAGAAAAAAGCATTACTTTTTTTTTTCAAATCCTGAATGTCCCTCTGTAATTTTCTCCTTTTTGTTGCTATAAGACTCTGTCAAAAGTCAAAATATGATCTAATAGGTTATTCACCTCACATGAGCAAGCGGAAAAATTTGTATGGGAAGTAATTTTATTCTGTAATTCAGTAATACCTTTCTTTAATTGCCTTTGATTGTCTCAAAGAAATCATTCATAGTCTTCTTATAATCAGTTACACATTTAATATTCATTAATTGCCATCTCCTCAGTAATTCTAGATGGGTATCACCATATGTGGACATTTTTAATATACGAAGAACTCTTGGGATGATATTAAGTGAAATATAAGCTTCAAAGCTAAAATGCTGCCATTAAAGTGTTTTAAAGGTTTGTAATTGTGTTTTAATTTCTGAAACAAAATGCTCCAAATTCAACAGAGTCTGTTTCATTTTTATCATTAGATACAGTCTTTTTGTTTCCAATAAAGACTAACCCTTTGTTAAGAGTCCATAAAACACTGTTGAAACCTGGGGTTTGCCACCATACCTCCCAACCATACTGATTTACTCAGTTTTTACCGTGTTTTGGGGTCCAAATGAAGGGGTGTCAAAATTCCCAAGTGTCATCCCTTTATTTCCGATTTCCCTTTTGATTTCAATATCCGCACTGTTGACGCTGATGTCATCACGTGCGCGATGATGTCTGGGCTACCAGCCAGTCGGAATTGAGCGGAGGGAGCTCACATCATTTCCGGCTGGCTGCAAATGCAAGCGGGATGTTTAGACAGGTTATGAAGTATATGCGAGAAGCTTTATGGAATCAGCAGTATGTTCCGAATGCGGGCGGGAAGAGTTTGGAATCAGAACTTGTTTGGCAGAGGTTTATGGATATATGCTATGTGAGCTGGAATCAGAACGTGAATGCGAGAGCTTAACGGCTCTTCTATTTGAAGTAAGGTGCTATTTGCAGGTGTGTGTGTGTATTTGTGAAAATGCCCCCCCATTCAATATACCTGGTGGCTAGAGGTACTCAGGCTCAAACCCTGTACCTTCAGTACAGGGTAAAAAGACCCTAAATTCCCTAGCCACCACCACTTGTGAGCTTTGCCTAGATTGTTTGTACCAAGACTTGAGAGCTATAGTGAGAACTGAATTTGTATTCCCCCAGGTATTTTCTGCTAAGAGTTGAGAGCTATAGTGACAATTGAATTTGTATTCCCCAGGTTTTATGTGCTGAGTTGAGAGCTATAGTGAGAACTGAATTTGTATTCCCCCAGGTTTTTTCTGCTAAGAGTTGAGAGCTATAGTGAGAACTAAATTTGTATTCCCCCATTATTGGCTTTGTTTGTCCAGGTGTTTTGTGCTAAGAGGTTGAAAGCTGTGGTGAGAAATGAGAAACGAATTCACTAAATGATAGCCAGTAAGTTTCAGTCTTCCTATGTTTCAGGAAGCTGCTGATTTAGCATAGTGGTATGTTGCGCTGACTGTAGTGCATTGCGTCCTGGGTTCAAGACTTACTAGTGAAATGCATGGTGGTAACAACATTTTATTCTAGCAACTTTACAAAATTATACAAGCAATGTTTAAAATGTGTCCCTGGTTTTCGACCCTTTGCCCCCCCCCCCCCCAAAAAAAAATGAAATTGAAAATGTGTGAGAAACTATGCAAAATGCCTATGGCTTACATTGCTTTCATTCTATTTATAGTGTGGGTGTGGAAGTAGACTTTTATGATGGAAAATGTTCTGAATGGGCAGTTTTGGCATTATTGGTTCATGCATTTTGTTTCATTGCCTACAGTACAGTCTACTGGAAAAATGTTTAAACAATACATTTAAAATGCACTCTAACAAGTGTGCTACATTATACAAGGAATATAATTTAATAAAGTCAGGAAGGTGCATCAAAGAAAAGAACACATGTATGTTTCTTGTTTTGTGTGCAAGGGGCCGATGATTTGTAAACAGCCCAAAGGTAATCTTTATCCACCACTGACCAGATGCATTTTCTTTGGATGCGGTGTGGGTTTCAATGCCGTTTCAATTAATGCAAGTTTCAAGGGCAGACAAGTTTTAATGCCAAGTCTATTTTCATTGTGAGACAGTATTGCTTTTACCAGATGTGTATTAGTGTTTGTGCATTGTTGTGCTGTAAAAATAAAATCCAAATAATCATTTGTAGAAGTAAAGCAGTGTGCACACATTAGTGTTTATGGTAAATGGGGCAAAAGAGCCAGCTAATGGGACATCGGAGTGGCTGCTGGGGGACTTTGGTGCCATATTTTGGTTGCCTGTTCTTCAGTTTGCGTTTGAAAGTTGGTATGCCACAATTCCATTGGAGTGGGTGAGGTTACGTAATTATGTATGCAAATTAGATGTTAATCAGCGTACAGATTTGTACCAATTTTTCATGGGCCTTGTCCAGATTTTTGATGTTTTTAGGTTGAGAGGTATGTTTGCCACTCTATGTATATCTCCAGTTGCTCTTTGCAAATACAAGGAATACATTTATAGTGTTGCAAATAATATGTACAGCCATTAAAGATGGGAATATTGTGACAAGAATGGAAACAGTAGAATATAATTGCATAAATGAATTGCAACCTGATATATATGTTGATTTGAATGAAACCTTCACCATAAAACCTATTTTTGAAAGTGTTGCAACAGAGATTTTAGTTTTTAGGATAGGAATGGTGTATCTCTTTAAGGCTGTTTCTTAGATGAATTCATGTGACTAGTTAAGAGATTTTAAAGCTGTGTGTTTGAAACTGTCTGAAATTGATCTGAGGAAGCATTATTGTGAAAATGTGGAGCTGTTGTGAGGTTGTCTGTTGCTTTTCAGTCTTGGAATCGTTTATCCTGCTCAACATTTACCTGCTTGAGCTTTCTACCTTTTTTTTTTTTTTTTGGAATGGTAGGAAGTCAGGCACTATTACCAGATACGATTTATTTATCCTTGCAAGAATCTGTCTTCTCAACTTGTGGGGAATTATAAGGTTTTGTTGGCCTTGAACATTAATCTTTAGATACATCTTTTTCCTTTAAAAAACATGAGACTGAATTTCTTTCCTTACTTGTGATTGTTTTTGGTCAGGCCATCATAAGACCAAAAGGTTGTTAGCTTCCAGAAATCAAATGTTATGAGACTATGATGCACTGCCAATCATATGGAAAACAATGACTTCTGGGGGCCTAGCAGCCCTCCAGGCCCATCTTAATTCAGTCTCTTTCTCCAGACTTATTATAGTTGAGTCCTAGCCTGTTTGTCTTACTTTTTAACTCCTCATCATGCTTTTAAACACAGACTAAGTGTGAAACAAAATTGGATGGTTTGGGGACAGAATGGGGGGAACAGGAGAGAGGTATGGGGAAGTGCATGCACTTAAAGCTGGCCTTGTTGATTGCAGTTTGATATCTGTGTATATATTCAGTAAAGTAGTTATAATGAGTGGGTACATACTGAGGCAATATGTTGCTTGATCATAGGCAATGGTCAATGGCCTGCTGCAAGAGAGCCCCACCCATTCATTTGTTTCCTGCAGCCCCCCTTCCCTTGAAGTCACCAATTGCCACTGGTAAATAAACACACAGGCAGACAGAAAAATAGATGGATGGAACTACAGACTGAAAGATGTTAAACCTACTCCTGCTGTGCTTTTGGTAGAGATGTAGTGGAGTAGCTAGATGCTGAATTTTTTTATACCAGTTCAAACTCCCATATCAAGTTGTCTTCTTTTCTTTTTATATGAAAATTTCAAATGATTGGCAACATCACATTCAAGATATATAAATAATTCCTATGATCCAAACGGAACAGTATATTTATGATTTTACATGTTTGCCTTATGAAAAAAATGTGCACGTTTGATTCTGCCCTACTAGCATATGCTCTTTTTAATAGTCTGGTCCTCCTATGGCTTTGAAGAAGATTCCACCCACATACACATTTTTACACAGCTCCTGTCAGTACAGTGTGCAAACTTTTTAATTATAACCAAATGACAGAACTTCTTCGTTACATTCATATACAGATTCTTCTAGAAAAATAAACCACTTTTTGACTGGATACAATCCAATATTTGACTCTTATTGAGTGAATGAATGAAAGAAATTATGACCATAGTAATGTATTTTTCTTGTCTCAAGACACAGAAATGCACAAAAAATGACAAGCCAGACCAACAATTGGTTACTTCCACACACAGAATGCTTCTATACTTCCACAGAAGATTAACTAGTTTCTGACTGGGTCCATGTTTGATTTTGATAAAGTGAAAACAATTCTGGAAAAAACAAAGACCAACACACACTGCAGATACATCAGATGTAGGTTTAAACCTGCTTAGGTCCTTATATTGAAGCTCCAATTACAATAAAAAACAGTTATAAATCAAGTGATGCAATACAATAACTAAACACATGACGTCGTAAACATAATCATAACTGATCTTGCAAAGATGTGTCTTTAGGGACCTCTTAAAACCAGACATTGTGGTGGCTCTCATCCACTAGGGAAAAACTTCCAAAAGCAATTAGCTTGATCACTAAAGAAAAATATGCCTGACATTTCTCAGTGCACTCTAGGAGCTTCAAACAATCCCAGGATTGATGGATGCAAGGATATAAAAGGGTTTTATAGTACCAAGAGTTCTATGAGGTAAGGTTACCCATAATGTATAAGGCCAAATACACTAGCACCAAAACACTGAAGATATATAATATCAGAGGTGACAACTGTTGGCTTCACAGAAGTACTATTTTGGTATCTTTAAGTTCATCCATCCAACCTCAACCCTTTTTCCCATTTTTGCAAATAAACTGTCAAGTTCTGTATTAGTTGCAACCAATCACTTTCAATTTATTGAAGCTCCTGGTATAGGGAGTTTCAATAGTACAAACAAAATGAGATGAGGGTATGCACTATCACAGAAAGGTCCTTTTAAGTAAAGAAACACATGACATATACAATATTCCTTACAAGGTAACAAGATAATTTCACAAAAGAAGTCATCTGTACCCTCAATGTGAGTCTGTCGTCAATAAAACATATCAAGAGTTTTAACTTTAAATCAACAAATTTGAGTCTGCTATCACCATAAATAATATTGTAAGTTAAAACTGGACAGCTGGAATGGTAGTGTGGATAGCCATTGCCAAGGTTTTGAAAGGAAAGCAGACTAGGGTCATGTCCGTTTAAAAAGTCTGCTATCTTTAAATGTAGACCAATAAAGTTTCTGGTGGGGAACGAGTAAGAAAAAGTTCACTGAAAGGAAAATTAAGGCGCATGATGCTATAACGTGTTCTGCTTACAGCCAGAAAACTAAACGTGCAAGTGTGAACTCACTGATTAAACAATGATTAAAAAAGTCTACATGGCGATAATATTAGTTATAATAAGATTGTCCTCAAAAAAGACATCAGAAAATACTAAGAAAGAAGATAATTAACTGGAGATGTACAAAATGTAGTGGTATGTTTACGTCTCCGACATTCCTTTTATTTGCCTATATTAGAACCACGTTTTAGTATTACCTGCTTTGACCCTTTTAATCCGCTTTTCCCTTTTACTTCACCTCGTCGATCTTGCCCTTCCTCTCCACTTGACTTTACAGAGGGCTTGTTGGCATTCTCTGACGCCTCTTCCATTCCCAAAGGACTGGCAATTCCAAATTATTTAGCTGTAAATCAACTCCTTTCTATTCATAGGGAACTTGCACCTGCTGCATCAGGTAACTTCCAGCCGAAATTAACGCATTTGTTTGTTTAGTTTGCCTCAGCAGCAACCTGCGGAGAGCTTACTGACTGGTTGTTAGGGCTGCACTGGGCGCCTCTGTCCCATTGGACGATGTACTCTCTCGTAGTTTTAGTCGGTACATACTACGAACTGGAATCTTATTTTTATCTCTCTTGTTTAGGTATTGCAGACACAGTTGGACATATAACAATTAGCTCTTAAGTAGACAGTGAACTCTGACATACTCTCAACTGTACAGATTTTCACAGAATGTTCAGATTTTTATCTGATGTGTTTGGCACAGTTTTCATAAAATCGTGGTTTTGTGATAAATTAGTGGCAAATCATTAAACACTAAATTAATCAGAGACGTTTGAGTTTCAGACTTCATGCCCTTCAGAAAATTCATGCTAATATAAAACCTGTTATTCTATCAACTTTCTAAGTTTGTAAAAGCAGTATTTCAAAATTGTCCATATTTTTGGGCCTTTGTCCCACTTTTACTGATAGCTTTGTCCAGATTTCTTGCTATAAGATGTCGAGATGTATGATGACGACCAGGGCCGGTGTTAGCATTTTGGGGGCCCCCAGCAAATGTCAAGTTCAGTATAAGCATCATCCTAACAATGCCATCCATCCTAAGCAACCTTTTATTTCATGCTGCAAACTTTTAGGAGCAGTATCCACAGACAGACCTGCAGCTACAAGCTTTTACATTACAACAGGCCTATGTATCACACTATCACTATGTTGAGCTGTCTAACAAAGGGGCAGTTAGAGTTACTGGCACTTAGTTGCAACAGTGATACATTGCAACAAGTCTATGTACAGGTCTGGACTTAAAGTGAAATGATGACTGGGCCTACATTTCAACACCCCCCCCCCCCACACACACACACACACCCCAGTCCTCTCCTCTGAGTCCTTCTCCTTTTGGGCTCCCCATACCATCCATGTTACCTTTTTCTTCCTTATCTCACATTTTGCCTTACTCTAAGCGCTTTCAGGAAGCCATAACTTTCTATATGCTGTATAGTGCATTTTACACGCTCTAAAGTGCATTTTACACAACCTTTTCATTCAATAATAGCTTGAACAGAAATTATGATTAAGGAAAGAAATTCACTGTTGTGGTTCAGCTTTAGTTTTCCTTGCATCCTTCAACACACCTTTCCTGAACAAGACAGCCCAGTAATAACCATTTAGAAAATAACTCAAGTCAGGGCCCAAGAAGCCACAGGTTTACAGATGGTCTGGGATGCATTTTAGAGCATTTTTTAACATTTTACTCCAATGGTTGCCTAAATAAAATTATGAAGAAAAATAATTTCAGTCTTATTTTTTTCTTTCAAGGCATAATTTGTGCCCAAGGCTTAATTTTCAAAGCTGACAAAATTGTAGCTTACAGTAAACTAACAAGCCAGTAGTTGTGAGAATATTTAAGTCTTATCTGGAAATACTGCCTACCTGCCTAACTCTCTAATAAAGACAAGTCACTGCCTATGCATCCCTCTGGTGTTAGACTGGGATAAAAGCAGAGATTTAAATTGCCTTTGTCATATATTTCAAGTGACTGATGATATACATATACATAGCATGTTCTTCACCCCAGTCAAAGGTAGCCGCATGTATATGTGCCTAGTATGTGATTGTGAGAATGATTTCAGTAATATTCAAATTTGTTGCGCCTAGACAGTACACCTCTCTTACACAAGCTATAGTAACCTTCTTTGTATACCTCTGAGGTCTGTGAGAAACACTGCCCTCAGCTCAGACACAAGCTATAATGACTTCATGTGCACACCTCTAAGGTTTGACTGTGATGAAAATTAAAGATGTAATATCCACACAATCTCTATCCCGCATAACCTGTAGCAGCTTTATGTACACACACACATTTGAGCAGGGCTGGTTTTAGAATGGGTGTGGTTGTAAACAGAGGCTATTATTAGCTTTATCCTAAAAGGGTCATATATCAGCACCATTCAGGTTAAACAGCGTATTCAGAAAATTGATACATTTTTCTCCAACAAGCAACAGCTTTGGTGGGGGCCCCCACAGAGTCAAGGATGATAAAGGAGTCCCCATTATCCATTTAGACAGTCTGGTGAGTGGGGCAACCAGGCTCTAAGAATATCTAAGTGTCTGAATGTTCTGTGATATATGTTCTGTCTTACTTTCAAAATATAATTACTTGTTAGGTACATTTTTTACTGATACACAGAAGAATAATGTCTGTGTCCTGGCATTATTGGGTGCATGCACAGATAAAAATCATTGATGTTTTTTACACACACACACACACACACACACACACACACACACACACACACACACACACACACACACACACACACACACACACACACAACATGCATGCATAAGCCACAGCAGTACTAGTTATGTACTTAATTTCAGCAAACAGCAATGCCTTGTGCAACATTGGTACTGCCACACCAGATTAGTCACTGCTGTTTAGCAGTCATCAAACAGCAGAAGCAGTAAGATTTATCCCATTGAGGAGTAATGCATACTTGTCACTGTCTCTACTTTCACAGACCTTCCCTGATTTTGTTCATACTTTTGCTTTATCCTTCGTAAAAGTCTGATTTGCTGGTAAATCATTCAGGATTACAAACAGTCAATTAATCCAGACATCTGAGTTTTATACTTATTGTCCAAAAATAGATGTTGATGCAAAATATGTTATTCTAGTAACTTTATAAGTGAATTAGATAAATATTTAAACATATTTATGATTCTGAGCATTTATTCTATTATTTTTGGGATTATACTGAATTCTTAAGCAAAGAAATTGAGTTATAGAATCAGGTGTTCTGGTATTAGTTATAAAACTACCTGAAAGAGAAACTATCCCTGATGATCGGAAGCATCAGCTCTTCTTAAAATCCAAAGTTTGCACTGAGGTAAGTCACTCTGGGCTGCTGATCCCTCTAGTGCTTATATTGTTCATGTTCATTATCATCTTCATCCTAACAGGGTCATATCACAGCCCTGTTCATGTTAAAGAGGATAATTAGGAAATTAATGCATTTTCATTCCTCATTTTTCCCCAATCAGCAGCAGCTTTTGTGGGGCCCCACACAGACAAAGATGATTAAGGGGCCCCTGCAGCCATGGTTTTGCAGGGACTAAAAGCTGGCTATGTAGTTAGTTTTAGTGGAGCAAATGTCCAAAGCAGGGTTTAACTAAGCCAGGAGCACTATGTCAGTAGTAAAATATTTAATGGCATTCTGATGCCTGTTACTTGACAAAACACCGTTACTACAACCAGAAATATCTTTGAATTTTAAGGGAGATATAAATAAGAGTTATTACCCTCATAGTTTATTAAGTATGCAAGACTGCTGCACTAGCTTTTGCTGGTTTTACAGATGTGACAAAATATCAGGATAAGATAACTTGCTGTGGTTGGGGGCCCCCATGCCTAAAACCGGCTATGATGACGACTGTGCTTCTTAAGGAGTGGTACACGTGAAAAAACGTACCTGACACAACGTCTCAACATTTGCGTAGTCTCCATACCTTTAAACTGTATGATTTTTGATATCCCTGATTTTACCTCATATTTTGTCCTATCACACGTAACTGCTCTTACTGTAAAAGTAAATCAGTGAGTCAATAATGCCAGAAATTAGAATTCATGCTTTTCAATTGTTCAAAAATGTATATTGATTCGAAAAAAAAAGTACTTCTAGTTTCTTGAACTGCTCTTACATAACTGTTTTCTACCTTAATACCTTAATTTGCTGTTGTGTGTGCTTTTAAGTGTTCAAGTGCTCTTATTTGATTTTCATAAACTTGTTTTTTGTCATTTTTAGCTTATCTGCATTTATTTAAACTATATTTGCCTTAATATTGCTACACAATCAAGTGTGCTAGCTTGTACTGCATTTAAAGTGTTTTTGCTACTGTCATTAGCTCATTCTTTCTAATACAGAGAGAACTTTTTGAGAAAGCCAACCCACTTAACTTAAAAAAAAAAAAAATTCTAAGCTTGTTTTCTGCCTTTCCTGTAAGTAGTCTAATTCAGATACAGATTTGCTGTATCCAGGACTGCTTGTAAGCTTTTGTGTCACAAGCTTTTCTGTGTTGGAAGGAAGCCTTCTATCTTATCAGTGGGAGTGGTAAGCACTACGTAGCCTATCTACCACAAGAGTGGTTTCTGGCCCAGAAATTGTAGTTTATTGGCCATTTGGGCAGTTTTTCCATCTCTTTCAACTTTCTGGTTTAAAAGCCCGTATTTGCGCTTGCTCCCCACCTTCACTGTAACTAGTTTAGTCCAGATACAGATTTGCTGTATCCAGGACTGTTTGTAAGCTTCTGTGCCCCCAGGCCTTTCTGTGTTGGAGGGAAGCCTTCTAGCTTATCAGTGGGAGTGGTAAGCACTAGGTAGCCTATCTACAACAAGATCCAGATCCAGATTCTTACTTTTAGCACTTGAATTTTCTTATCCGTGCTCAGCACTTGTTCAGAACTTGTTGTAAGCACTAAATAAACCTCAAATTATTACAGCACTCACCCTTCCTCATTACCTAGAGGAAAACAGTTTCGGTACTTACTTTCCTCACTTGCTTAGAGAAAAACAGCTCTTGTACTCACTTTCCCCAGTTGTCTAGAGGAAAACATTTTTTTATTCAAGCATGTCCAAGGGTCAGCTCCCAGTGTTCTCTCCTGTCTATCTGATGAATCTGGGCATCTTGGGGCAATGTAGAAACTGCTTCATGTACGCAGACAACCCTCTCCTCCTACCACCCAACACTACAGCCTGTGAGAGATGCACTTATCTAGGCAAACTGGAGGTAAAGCTCTTTCCAACCAAGATTGAACTTGATAGTCAAGAGGAGAAGGTAAACACTTGCACCACACCACACTCATGACATAGTCCCACTAAAGCTACACCACCAAAATCCACACATAGAAACACAAAAACATTCTCAGAGGCTCTCAATAATAATCTGCTCAAGCAAAAGAGACCTCCAAAGCAGAAATGCAAGCAACCTCCCACCACCAGCACAACCCAAATAACACATAGCCCACAGACTCAGTGTGCCACTCAACCACAGCCCATAAGGCAAAATAATGTACCCAACACACTAGTCATAGGTGATTCCATAGGCACACTGATGTCCCACTCACCAGGCTAAACAAGGAGAAGGTCACTGTCAGCTGCCTGTTGGGTGCCAGGATCCGCCACATAACCCACACATTCAGATCACTCCACAACAAGTACAAATATGACTCTGTGATTGTCCATGTTGATGTGAACGACCTGAGACGTACCTCCCTGGACTACATGAAAAGAGACATGGAAGAACTCTCCAATCTTGTAGCCCAGACAGAAATGACCCTATCCCTGAGTAGCATCCTGCCATCGTCCAGAATGATACCACAGTACAAGGACAAAATGATTGACTTCAACAATTGGCTAAGCTTCTGGTGTCATTCTAAGGGGATCCAGTATCGGTCTGCCTGGGATGACATGGTCGACAGACCATGATGCTTAGGCAGAGATGGCCTGCACCTGTCACCCCTGGGATTCTGGATACTGGCAAAGGCTCTTGCTGTCCCTATAGTGCCTTTTTTAGGCAAGGTTTAAATTACAAATTCACCACCATAACAGGAACAGGCAAGCAAAAACTGAGGGCAATGCTACTCAGTGCTAGAAGTCTAAATTTCAAAATGCACTCACTCGAGGCACTCCTTAAAATGGAGAACATCGATGTCTGTGCAGTGACTGAGACCTGGTTCAAGGCTCCAGAGAGTACCCCTGCATTACCAGGCTATAACTCATACCACACTTTTCGGCCATCTAACCTGGATTGGAACACCAAAGGCAGAGGTGTGTCCATATTCATTAAGGATATCCACACCTCCAGGCTAATTGCTCAGCATAATGCAGCCGAGGTTATCCAAGTGCAACCAACTCTGGGCAAAACTGCAATCCAAATTTTAGCTTGCTACAGATCCCCCACCATGCCCCAGGATTCCCACTCCTCTTTTCTTGACATACTGGAAAATATTAGGGTTCAACCAAACACCCTAATATTGGGCGATTTCAACTACCCCACCATTAACTTGGAAAGCTACTCATGTACCAACTCCTTCACTCAGCTCTTTCTGGAATTCATAAATTCCAATGCCCTGGATCAACTTATCCACATCCCCACCAGGGGCAACAATATCCTAGACCTAGTCATTACCAACATGAGTGACCGGTGTTCCACACCTGAAGTCAACTCTTCGATGGTCAGATCTGACCATAAGCTAATCACCCTAGATATCCACATCCTGCCCCCACCCCACATTAAGGAAACCATGGTAAATAAATTCTCCAAAGCCAACTTCATGCTTCTTAAGACAGAAATGGCAAACTTCATGACACCCATGCAGATGAACAGTACAGTTACGACTGTTGAATCCTACACAAATCCAGTCTATAAGCACTTACACGAGTGCATGGATTGTGCTATCCCAAACAGAACCAAGACGCTATCCTCCAAAAAAAGGAAGCCAATCTGGTGGTCCCCTGCCACAAACAAACTCTACAACAGAAGGAAGAAACTGTTGCAAAAGAGAGTAAAATCCCATGAGTGGAGGGGCTCCATGTTCAACCTCAGCAAGAAGTTGAGATCCCTTATAAGATCCTCCAAAGCTAGCTATGAAAACAAGATTGCCACTGATTCTAAGGACAACCACAAAGCATTCTATAGCTATGTCAAGAATCTCAATGGCAACACCCAGATCTGCTCTGAGTTACAGCACAATGGCACAAAAATTACAGAACTAACTGATATTGCCAACATCCTGGCAGATAGGTTCAGTGCTAACTTTACCCCCCTCTCACCCCCTAAAGGGCCCATATCTATACAGGAAGAATGCAGAGTCCCTGTAATCACAACTTCACAGGTAAAAGCAGCACTCTCTAAAGCCAAAACACAGCATCCATGGGACTGGACAACATCCCAGGCTGCATTTTACATGAACTTCAGAACAAACTGGCTTCCCACCTAAGCACCATGTTCAGTCATAGCCTGACGTCGGGCTTTGTGCCCACTGACTGGCGCACAGCAACAGTTATCCCACTCCACAAAGAGGGAGCCAACACTGATCCTGGGAACTATCTTTCACCCTATTAGTCTGACGAGCCTGGTCTGCAAGGCCATGGAACATACATGAAATTCATAAACAAAGACATTGGTAACTTCCAAACTCTGGACTCCACCCAGTTTGGGTTTGTGAAAGGCAGATCTTGCCTCCTGAACCTGGTTGACTTATTTTAGGCAGTCATCAAAGCCGTAGACGAGGGTAAGGTGGTTCACACAACCTATCTTGACCTCGCCAAGGCTTTCAACAGCATCCCCCATTCTGGAATTATAGCTAAACTCATTAAACCAGGTATAAATCCCTGGTACTTACCAGATTTTTGCGATAATACCACTTGCCTTCCGTTATCATACTCTGACTGAGAGTGTTGTACAATTGTCAGGAAACATCTAAAATCAAACAAATAACCTGTGCTGTAACCGTACAAGTCTGTGATATAGCTGAAAAAGGTCTAAAAAAACATTTATGACCATTACATTCATCAGCATTTGCTGCCACAGGAAAAAAAAAAAAGGAAAGGAATGTTCAGTGGGCAGCGGCGCACTATTCAGTTAAGCTTCTCCACTCTGGCAGTAAACTGCATAAAGAAAAACAGCATGTTTCTATTTTTTTTTGGGGGGGGGGTTGTTTTATACATTTTATTGAAAACACTGCAGAAAAAAAGATGTATTGTTAAAGGAAACATACTATAAAACACTTATAAACCACTAACGGTCAGAAAAAATTGGGAAGCAAGTGCTATTATTGCAAAAATCTGGTTGCGATAATATGTAAGTACCATATCCCTATGTCACAAGATGGGTTGCCTACTGGCTCACTGACAGAACCCACACTGTAAAAGTTGCAGACTCCAAATCTGACTTCAAACCAGTGACAAGTGGAGTACCACAGGGTTCAGTCCTCGGACCTCTCCTGTTTGGTATCTACTTCTCTGAAGTACAGGCTAACACAGAAGGCCTCTGGCTAATGAAGTTCGCAGATGACTGCAAACTAGGAGCTATAGTCGAGTCCCCAAATGATGTGGACATCCTACAGAAGTGCCTCACTGAGACAGATGCCTGGTGTCAGAGCCATGGCCTCAAGCTCAATGCCAAAAAGTGCATTGTTATCCCCTTTGGTAAAAACTCTGTACCCATGAACTACCACATAGGCAGCAGTCTTCTTAACACCTAATGTGTGATAAGAGACCTTGGGACCCAGGTGGACTGTAGTCTCTCCTTTGATAATCACATTGCCACTGTAGTCAGGAAATCCTTCTACATGGCACACCTCATCACAAAAGGGTTCTCATCCAGGAAAAAAGAGGTCATTGTTCCCCTCTACTCGACACTCATTAGACCCATTATAGAGTACAATGCCCCTTTTGGAATCTACCTCACAAGACATCTGCAGCAGCTGGAAAGGCCACAGAAGTACCTCAAAAAGAGAATTACTAGCCTCAAACAGATGCCCTACACTGATCATCTCAAAAAACTCCAGCTTTACTCTGTAGCATATCACCTACTCCGAGGTGATCTCTGCCTAACATATAAAGCTATGTCAAACCCATAGTTGTTGGACATGCTACACATAAAGAAATCCCAATCCCTCCGAGCTACATGCTCTAGGGACCTAAACCTTGTCACCACAATAAACAGGACATGCTGGAGGGATAGATTCCTGTCCCAGAGACTTCCCATACTCTGGAACAAGCTACCCATCTATGTCAAGCAAAGTTCTTCATTAGCATTCTTCAAGAAAAATCTTGATGAGTGGATGGGAAATAGGAAATACACCGGGGATCACTTCTGTGGCTTTGCTCGACAGGAGCACAGGAAATTAACTTTCTTGGGTTGGTGTAAGCCAGGGAACTTTGTTGGCTAGGCTTACTTAGGCCCTTGGGCTGATAGCCTAGTACCTACCCATGAATGTGTTATTCTATTAACTTGTTAATTGAAAGAAAATAATGCTTAGAATTGGTCCCTTTTAAACCTTTTTCCAAACCCACCTGCTACCATTACTTTTAGCTTTGTCCCTGATTCCTGAAGAAAGAAGTTGAGATATCATCGCTGTATTTACATCTCTCAAATGCAACTGATTCTGGATCACAATTTCTCCTAAAATCCTTTTTCTTTTTAATGACTTGGGGGTGGATTGGCACCACTGGCGCACCATAATAGGAGCCAGGATTAGTTTATTTGCTTTGTGCTTATTGGATAACTCCCTGTTACCCTGAATTAAATTAAGAGGTCAAGTTAGAGGGCGAATGGTGTATTAACCCTAAAACTGAGGGCAAATATTAGGGGAGGGCATTATCCTAAGTTTATGATTTTAAAGAGTACGGCACTGAGGATAACAGTGGACCTGGCATGTATACGTATTTTTTTGTTAGTTCTTGTAAGATATTGCAGTGGTAGGTATTACTATCAGGAAAAAAGACAAACTGGCAGATTTTATTTACAACCACTTCAAGTTTGTGGGTGTTATTGGTGAAGTGCCAGCAGTGGTAGCCCATATTCCAGCTTGGGTATGACAGCATTCGTGGTTACGGCTTGTCTAACATAAACAGAGAGTAGGTTGGATATTGTATAGCAAAGCTTTATTTGAGCAAGTATTTTGGAAATAGCTGTTTCAAAGTGAAACCTAAATACCACTGTGTGCAGACTTGAGGTATGATGTTGATGTTGTTGCTATTGCTTTAATTTTCAATATATGGAAGTTTAGCAAGATGTTGATGAGAGGCAAAAACCATCACAAACATTTGGTGGAATTAATAATTAGCTGGTTGTTCTTAGTTTTACTGCAGAGTTTTGAGAAATTGCTTTGCATGTGTTGTAGGTCTTTAAAGTTTCTTTTGGAGACAAACAATAGGACATCATCTGCATACATATGTTTAATGTGTGTAATTACTTTGGTTTATCTGTGGGTGACTTTACCGAAATTCTGTGAAAGCTGACATTTTTATATAATGCACAGCTAGACTGAGATAAGCACCGGCATCAGTACCAGCCTTCTTTTTCATTTTGTACATGGGATTGGGATGTCACACCAACAGTGACCATCACTTTGAGCAATCTTTCATTTATTCAAATAAAATTTTTTTAGATTAAGTGAAATTATTTGCTAATTTTTGTTTTATTCGTAACATTTGTCTATAGATTATATAATTTTATTGAATATAATTAAAAGTAATCCCTAAATAACGAGAAAAGATTGTTGAAATAGTTTAATCAACTTTTTGCTTCAGAGCTGTTTGTATGTCTTATAGAAATGTTGGTTTGATGCTAGTGACATTTGATAAGTTTTATTTCAAATAATTTTTAATTCAGTTTACATTTTTGTTCACGAAATATGTCATTATGTTTTGCATTTGTTGCATACTTTTTGTTTTCTTGCAGTTGAATGCAACAAATTAGGTCTGAGAATAAATGTTTTCTTTTTGAGCCTTTTACACATATTCTGACTGTGAGATTTATAAGTCTAAGTGAAATGGGTGAGGTTGGGGTTCAGGGAACTTGCCTCCTTGAAAAAATGCATTCTTTTATTTATGTTTTTATTATTTGTGGCTTTCAAATTTTTTGTTTCAACTGTAGAATTTTATTTGTTTGTGGATGTTATTTAGCTATACAAATACAGTTGCCTATAATGTGTAGAGGCTTATACATTTGTAGGTAAATAATAGGTAATAAGTCTGCAGATCATTACAGGCCTAGTATATAACACAAATTCAGCAGCATCCTCCTAGCCACATGGATAGCAACACAATATATGTCAATGGAGAATTTGAGTCTGCCCATCCAGTTATGTAGGTTTACCTTGAAGGTGGTAAAGGTGCTACTCAAGCTTCCATTACAGAAGTTACCCACAGCTAGTCTCTAGATTTGTATTTCTTTATTGATTTTTTAATTTAAGAAAGGAATTTTATTTTTTAGAACCCTCCCCTAAGTTATCAATTCTGAATATATGCAATATCTGATGATGCGAAACAAACAGTTTTGCAAGAGAAGAAGAAGGGAGTACAACAGTCATTATTTTATAGTTGGCATGACTTACTTGGAAAATACAGGGTTATGATAACATTTTAAACAGTAAGTAACGGGTATTTTTAATGTTGTTACTTAACAGTAGGAACATTTATGTACAATGTTATTTACCCATCACAGTTTTAATTCACTTTTGTTTTACCGCTGTTAAACTGTGCATTGATGTGTTTTTTTTTCTTTTGTCTAGAAGCTGTTAAATTGCCTGACATGTTGTTACTCAATATCCCTTCTACTAAAGATTTTATAACCAACAAGAACATCATCATTAAATGTAAACAGAGTGAAAACATTAGGAATTAACAGTTGATAGCAGACTGATAAAATACATAAAATAAGTGGAACATTTCTGGTTAACACATTGATAATACAAATAAATTAGCAAAACCAGCACAAAATAGACATGTTCTAAATACAAAAACTGTTAGGTGATGTTCAAGGTATACACAGTAATTGCTGGATGTATAAAATGGATAACAGCTTGGAATAAAAATACTTTTAAACAGAAATTATTTGAAACAGGAGCCACTGTTAATTTTTCCAATTATTAAAAAGGTTCTTAAATTTAAATATGAGTTAGCAGACTCTCAAATATTTGACTGCTACTGCAGTAAAGCTATTGAAATTAATATGATTTCATCATAGCCACTGAGTATAAATTTTGGCCAAGACAAGTAAAATTATTGGGAACACAAACTGATTTGGTGTAAAATTGCAGTCTGTTAAGTAAGACCTCAATGCATAAAGCTAAATTGCTTTGTTTAAACCAAGCCAGACTTTTCTGCACTTGAGGACAAGACTAAAAGGCATGTATAATACCTTCATTGTCTGTTTTGCAGCAAACAAATGATGTATGACATCCAGGAAAGTAGTTTTTTACTGTATGTAAGTACTGTTATAATCATCTACTGTATGTTGTTGTGTCTTTCGGCTTATCCCGGTTAGGGGTCGCCACAGCGGAATTCCGGTCTGCTAATGTTTGGTAGTGGATTTTTACGTGCCGAATTACCAGCCCTGATGCACAACCTTCAATGAAGGCACGCTCATTCACGCATGCCTCCACACAGAAGACGCTCTAGCTGAGAATTGAACATCTACTGTATATAGTACAAAATTTTGAATAATATTTATTACAAAAATGTGACACAATTTTTGCCAGATGGCATCATACTAAAGGGAATTGCCACAGTTAGCTCATATCTGACACTCCAAGATAAACTGCATTACATGCCTTTGAGATTACTTTGCTATTTAGCTACAAGTCACATTTTATTTATCTTGCAGGTGATCTTTTATTACTGATCACCAGTACACTGCTTAACTTTATTTATGTATGCATGCATGCATGTAAGAATCTATATTTATTTCACTATATTGCTTCTCTTATAAGAATTAGTCTCAATACCAGCACAGTGTAGAACAGTAACATAAAAACTGAAAATGCGTACCCATTTGTAAATCTAAACGCAAACCTTCTTGTGATTGAGAAAGACCTCAAATAAAATATTTTGTTTTAAATGAGTGTGTAACATTTTGATTATTTCACTATTTCCTATATCAATTTCTAAACTAAATTTTTCCCTTCTAGCTCTTATCACATGCTCTGTGGTGGTCCAACAATCAGGGATGTATACAACTGGAGATGTCAACTATTATAAATCATAACTGATACATTGTAAAACTTTTGTTACAAAGTTGATACTGAATGGCATTCAAAGCCATGCCTATTCATCACTCTGGTTTCATGTTACTGCTGTCCTGTCATTATTTTCTTGTGGCTATAGTAACAGTGTTTAAGTATAGGTTCCATGTGAAGATGGAATGCTTCTTCTTACTAAACAAGTCGCACTCATTCAATGAAGGGAAAAAAAGCATAACAGCAACAATTCACTCTCTAAATATTTAACTTACACATTATTCCTTATAGCGTGCCATTCATGTAAGGCATTGAGACAGGAAGCTAAACAATAACAGTTCTCCTTTTTAGTATTTGTATATTTATCTGCTGGTGCATTGCAAACACGTGCATTGCAGCTACATTCAGAGCTACAGCTACATTCAGTTAAAGTATCTGAAGGAAGTGGTAAAGTTATTATGGTTCTACATTTAAAATGTCTGCTGTAGACAGTACACTGTGACTGTTGACCTTACCACTTGTTCATATACTGCACATTTCTTAACTTACTTGTTATGAAGTGGGAGAATTCTTATAACTGGGAGTCCAGAGTAGGTTTAATGAGATAACTTTTTTCTGTCTGCAGAATTAGCCATTTGGAATGGAAATGAACTACATCACATGTGAGCCAGACAAGGGGAGACATGATGCATGCCTGGAGTGATGCTTTATTTTTGGTGAACTAGGAAGGCGAGTAGCTGAAGTAAGATAAAGCAGTCTGCCAAGAGAGGATGCCGCTTATAAACTGCACTTTACTCTTTTATAGCTTTGAAGACAGTAAATGGGCTGCTTAGAAATTATGTATAGCACAATAATGTATTGTTATTCCATGATCTGTTATCTTCGCATAGGTCTGACATAACTTTGCTTTTTCTGTGAAGTTACTACTTGGATCTTAAAACCGCACACACCACTGACAGACATATTCCTTCTTCTGTTCACTGTATGTGCCTCAGTGGTACAGGACATACATTCAAGGCTACCTGATGTGATAACTGTGCTGTAGTGGACAGTGAGAACTTTGGAAACATATTGAATACTGTTTTACCTCTTTTTGAAAGCTGGTCACAGTTGCTTTGGCACTCACTTCTTACTCCATGATGATGGCCACATATTAAATGGCATGCCTCTCCATGTATTATAACATTTTTTCAGAGAAGGGCTATTAGCTGAATTTGATATGACTAATGGAGGGCTTCATGACATTGGCAGGGTAGATTGACTATGGTGGTTAGAGCTGCTCCAGTGTGATACTCTTTAAAGTAGTCAGCAGAATTTTCCTGTTTATGTAATATACTGAAGGATGTAAGTAACTCAACAGAGCTGTGTGAACTGAGGTGGATAGTGAGATTGCAAGCCAATAAAGAGTACAGCTTAAATGGTTCTACCCCTTTAAAACAGGCCTTCAAGAAATGGCCAGTTAAATGAACGAATCAAAGATCTGTGACAGCTGATTTGTTTGCACTATAAAAGTAAGATGCAATGGATTTTTAGTTAGGTCTGTTGAAGTGCTCTTTAGAAGCATGAAAGCACTTACCTGGTGTTTTTATCTTATGTTTTACTTTGGTTTGTTGTTATAATAAAGTGTATGTTTTATGTTGAAGCCTTCTGCTGGAGTTCTCTTCTTCTTGCTGATGTAAGTAAGTGACCAACATCTACTCTGCTTTGCAATATATTGATTTCTTTCTTTTATAGGTTGATCTTTTTATTTTTTTAATCCAATAAATGTGAGGCCACTTTTGACATATTAATTATCAAACCAAAATATAAATATAACACACACACACACACACACACACACACACACACACACACACACACACACACACACACACACATCAAAACTCATGTTAGCAAGTTTTCTGAGGTCTAACGTGAATTCTGCTGAGAGTGGGATCAAATCTTTCCATATTTTAAGACTTGATGAAATGTAATCGATGAGTCAGAGATAAACAGCCCATTCCTTAACTATATATTTAAATATATCTATGTATGTATATGGTGTGTGTAAGTGCATTACGCTTTTCCTGGAGAAGATCTCTGTTGATATAAGTAGGGCTAAGACATTTCCACTTCTTAATGCAATCAGTTTGCCTATTAAAGATGGATGTCCTTCCAAGGATTTGGGGTGGCAAGCCATCAGAGAGGGCAAGGATATGCCCTGGTGGGTCCCAGTGGAAAGGGATTAAATTGTATAGCTTTCTGTTTTGTTTCTTAGCAATATGGCTATAAAAAGGAAGACAGTGGGATCTGACTAAGAATTTGCTTTAGAGTTTTTTGTGGTTTTCTGAAGCAGTATAAACTTTGACGAAGATACAGTGTAACATGGACTGTGTAGTGTTTTCTTCCAAAGAAGGGATTGGAAGGCAAACACATATTTTGCTACCTTGCTGAGATGTGTTAGAAAAGTCTCTTCCATGCTTTTTGGTGCCATAGTCCATAGTCTTAGCTTCCAATACTAGTGGGTGGTAGTTAGATAACAAATGGCCTCTAAACATTATCGATTACTGTAAGGAAATGTTACCCTTGCAGTGTAATGTACTGTAGCTGGGTTCAATAGCTTCCTCAATACCACTGTCAGCAGATGAATTGTTTTATAAATTGCAGTCTCTCTGTTAATGATTGAGAAGACATACTTTATTTATTTTCTGCATATTGTTACTTGATGAGTAAGATGTGCAATGCTAATTTCAATTTATATTTGAGTTTATGGTGCACTTATATATTATGTATGTGTGTTTATGTGTATACGTGTGTGTATGTATATGCGTGTGTGTGCGTGTGTGTATGTTTTTACACTTTCTTTATTATTTCTCTTTTTTTCTGTTAATTTTTATAAGTCATCTCAGGGGAAATAGATAGTAACTCATTAAGACCTATGGGGTATGGAATATTGCACCTCTTACATCCTGCACACATCCTTGCATTCCAGATCATTTTCTAAAAGATCAACTTAAAAAGCATAAGATAGTCAGGGCATTCTACTGTGAGATATTCTAGATTAACAATCTTAGTGTTGTTTTATTAATAAATCCCTGATCTTTCTAATCCTGCCTATTATAAGCTGGTAAGTCACTTAGTCAGACCCAAGAAAGGATTGGACGCCATAAGGATCTATGTGTGTTAACTGGAATTATACAAAAAGGTGCTATAGGCTTGTATGAGTTAAATAGTACAGACTGTGTTACTCAATAATAAGAATAAATATTAGAAAGACTCTTGGTTTGATACTGTTATATTCATACATTTTCATACTCACTGTTGTGTTGTCAGCATCTGGTAAAAAATTAAAAACACCAAACAAAGCAGTTTCCTACAGTGCATGTTGAGTATGTCAGTCTAAAATATTAAGGAATGACACATTTATGGAATTTTTTGCTGGAAAGCCACAGACAGAAAAATAACAGGTAAGTAGTAGTAAGCACTTACCTCAACTTGCACACGGACACTTTACAACAATTATCTCTGAAGTCAATTATTTCAAATATAGTAAACTCATCGAACACTGTGACAAGGTTTCTAAATTCACTAATAGAAACATCAGCTCCAATGTTGACACAACATGTAGTTTCACAAAGGAGTTTTATTCACAATTAGATAAATACATAGATTTGGAAATCTCAATCAGAGCTATATACAATAGGAAATTTAAAAACAACCCCCTATGGAGCTCTTCCAACTTAAATAAACTTTACATAAAAAAATGAGATTGTACAGCAGATCCACAACCCCTCATATTAATATCAGAAATATTACTAAAAACTTAGATCTACTAAACCTGCTCATGAACTTAGGTTAACATCTGAAGTTAAGGACAACTATTTAAGTATGTTAAGAAATGAAAGAACATTATCCAGCATTGCTCCAAACTTATTCAAAACATTCAAATTCAACTGACATTGCAAATATAATAGCAAACAAATTTTGTGCTAACTTTACCCTGAGACTTTTATTCAAACACCATATATCCTGAAGCCACTTACATCCCCTATTATCTCAAAGGAACATGTACTGAAAGTGTTATGTAAGACCAAAAATACTTTTTCATGGGGCCTGATAATATACCTAAGATGTTTACTAAACAGCACTAAGTATGACTTTGCAGAGCCATGCCTCAGAAGTTTTAACCTAAGTTTAGCTACAGGCTTTACCCCTGAAGTTGGGAGCAGTAGAGTGGTCATCCCCCTCCATAAGGGTGATCTTACCTTTCACACCAGGAATTACAGACCCATCAGCCTGATGAGCCCCATATGTGCAGCCATGGAATGTGTTATTGCTGACCTCATAAAGTATGATATTAAAATTCTTATTAGACCTGACCCTGAGCAGTTGGGTAAGATGCTGCCTAATGAGTACGGCAACGTTCTACGAAAGGGTCATGCTGTTAACACTGTGAGTTTGTCAGCACTACAACCCATGCAGACATTAGAAGCAACCTAAATGTTTAAAAAACAAATCCCTTTATGGTATATTGGATAGCAAACTGTCTAAAAGACAGAACCCACATAATGTGAGTGGCAAGTGCCTCATCAGAAAGTATGAAGGTGACCACTGGAATTGTTCAAGGCTCAGTGCTGGGATCCCTACTTTTTTACTGTTTACTTTTCTCATCTTCACAGTGGTAATCAAGAGCTTGAGATAAAGTTTATGGATGGCTACAAATTGGGAGTTATTATCAAGTCCTCTTCTGATATCCATATCCTCAATTAAGAACGGACACTCATAAATACTTGGTGTAGTGAAAATGGGATTAGAGTAAATGCAGAAAAGTGCAATATCATTACATTTAGTACACAATCCCAACCCTCAAAACATAGTGTTGGCAGTACCCCACTGCAGAATGCAAATGTGGTTAGAGACCTTGGAACGTGGGTTTATTGTTCTGTCTCATTTGATTATCATGTAACAAAGGCAGTCAGAAAATCCTTCTGCATAGTGCAATTAGTTGCAAAGTGAAATGCCATGCAGATTTAAGGATGTTGTCATGTCATTATGTTCTGTATTGATAAGGCCAGTTATTCAGTGCAATAGCCTCTTTGTGCTGTATCCCATTAGACATATAAAACAACTAGAATTACCCCAGAGATTCCTGAATAAGGAGATTGCCAGCTAAGACCCTGATATACCAAGAAAGTCTAGAAGCACTGTTTCTGTAGTCAGTGTCTCATAGACTCATGAGGGGTGCTCTATGTCTGGTCTTCTGCATCATTAGAGGCCCAGTTCGCCTGAACTTCCTGCATTTCCACAAATCTAACCATTCTACTAATACTAAAGCAGGGATCTAAATCTTCATCAGCGAGTAAATAAAATATGATAGGAAGACACATTAATCGCACAGCACCTCCCCCGCCTCTGGAACAGTCTGAACCTGCAGGTCAGATGGGGCTTCACACTGTCACCTTTCAAACAGAACTTGGATGATTGGATGGGTTTCCACAGATTTACCCAGGGACTGACTAGCACAGCATTTCTTGAGAAAGGGGTATTGCCTGAGGATGGGTACTGGTAAGGTATATGGGTGGAGACCAAGTTAACTTTAAATTCCTATGAATCTTATGAAAAATATGTGTGTCTGATATGGGGGACAAAAATCATCCTGCATCCCCCAAGGGTAGAGAGGTACAAGATAATATGCATGGCACCTGATATGGGGAACCAAAATCATCCTTGCATCCCCCCAAGGGCAGGGAGATAGAAGATAATATGCATTGCACCTGATATGGAGGACCAAAATCATCCTGCACCCCCCCCCCAAAGGCTGGGATGTACAAGATAATATGTATGTCACCTCATATGGGGGACCAAAATCATCCTGAACCCCCAAGAGTAGGGAGGTACAAAATAATATGCATGGCACCTGTTATGGGGAACCAAAATCATCCTGCAGCCCCCAAGGGTAGGGAGGTACAAGATAATATGCATGGCATTGTCTTCACAGTTGCAGGGCTGAGGAACGACAGACCATTGTTTTTACTAGGGGAAATAAATATGTCTTTTTACTTTATTCCAATTATCCTTTATTTCTTTAAGCCCAGTTGATTCAACATGCAAATTAAGGTGCAAGCAGGCAGGCCAATTGCCTCTCAGTGCATCTCAACCAATGAGAGCCCTTCAACATGGACATACCTTCCATTGAGCATTGTAAAAGCTTGAACATAAGCTGAACCAATTCAGTATGGAACTAAGCACTCATCCATCAACTAAGAAATGAAATATGGAAAATCATTTAAGGCTACTTTGCATCCTTTCAACCAGAAGGTGAATGAGGGAGGCAGTGGTAATTGATACTCAGCAGGCAAAATAACTGATTGTAATCTTCAATCAACTCAAGTTTCAAAGAGCAGAGGGCACGTAACAAAAATCCTTTTCAGGACTATTACTATATCCCTATTTATGTCTTTGTGTTTTTTCTTCCATATTATGTGGGAAGGCTTGGGGTACAACTCCACCAGGGAAGGGTGCCACTACCCTTTACTTTCTTTGTTCCAGGGTATCACTGCTGGTAGATTGTTCACATATCCACGTAATTAAGTGAATACTATGGCTGTGGAAGTGGACACCTCCCACTATTTTTATTAAAGGGGTACTGATACTAGTGGAGTGGGATCCCGGAGTGTGCATATTTTTAAATATTATATAAGTAACTCCTCTTGTGTTATTTTAAAGGATAACTTTGTTTATTTCAGGAGATGATACTAATCAGCTGGGCATTCATTCCACTAATGGAATCAAGAATACTGGGGAAGTCACTCCAACAAGTGCCATTGTGAAGGAGGTTTGGGAAGGACTGAAAAACCACAGAGGGTACGGACTGAAGGTATTTTATTATAAAGATATATTTATAACAGTTACAGTGAACAATTTCATTTCTAGGACTCCTTCAATAACCAGGATCAGAATCCAAAGTATACTCTTAATAAAACTCAGACCAGAGCAATCTACCAGTTCTTATTGGTGCAAGCACTTAGTCTGAGCTGAGCCCCATTGGATGAACTCTACATTTCAATCCATGTAAATGAAGAATCACTCAGCAATGCCACCTGGACTTGCTAAACATCAGTCAGCACAGATGAGCCTTGAACTGAACATTCCATTGTTGAAATGTAGAGTTAGGGTAAGGTTTTGGAGTAGCTTAAGCAATGGCATCTCAGAAATGAGACTGTTGATAGTATTTTGGTACAAGTTAAGATGAAAGTGAATAATTCATTTCCATGTGCTGGCCTAAGTATTCACAACAGCTATGTATGTATTTATTGTGACTGATTTAACAGCAGTGTGTCATGCTCATAGGAGGAAATCAAACAAATGTAGACAAATTATCTTCAGAAAGAAAGAGTAGGTAATACTTTTATTGCTGTTTATTGCTGCAGAGTTGCTGTGTGCTCAGGGGTGGGTGGGCAATCAAATTCAACCCTGGCTTTCATGAAACAGGAGCAACAAAAGTACATGAGGTATAGAGCAATAGCAGAGTATATGAATAGCAGTAGGAATTGTATCATCATCATCATTGGTAGTAAGAGTTCATATACCTTACACAGCATGACGGCAGGATATACAAAACACACACCCTTTGTCTACCAACAATTCTATTTGTAAGAGCACACAAGCATAACAGATATGGCTCTTTTGATTAAATCAACATTTTTTCAGCTTTCAGCAAACCAAGATCAGACAAGCCAGGCTTAATATAACTAAGTCACAGATCATTAGGGTAAGCTATAATAATCAGTGTTGGTACCAGTTTGTTTTTACTGGCCATGTGACTCTGTCATACAGGTGAAAATTATACCTCTCAACCTTTTAGTGCAAGAAATTTGGAGAAAAACAAAAATAGTGAGGGGACAAAGTCTCCAAAAAATGGACAGATTTTAAATATTGCTCTTATAAACTTAGAAAATTGCTAGAATAATATGTTTTGCATTGGCATGTATTTTCTGAAGGATATGAAGTCTGAAATTCAAAAATATATGTCATTGTTTAGTGACTTCAATTCACAATGATTTTCCAGAAAATCACACATTTTATGAGAACAGACCAAAATAGGAGAAAAAAATCTGGACATTCTGTGAAAATCTGGACAGTTGAGAGGTATGGTGGATAGCTATCAAAGGCACCAGAGCATCAATTCATTTCTAACAGACAGGGGCAGCTTGTGCTATTGGGCTGCAGGACTGCAGCCCCCCCAGCAGTACAAAAGAAAAAAAATGAATAAAAAGCAAAAGAAAAAATAAATAAAAACAACCGCGAGTCCCCGAAACTCACACATGCACACTCGTGGCATTTCCAGAGTCTGAAATTTACGCATGCACACTCACAACATTTCTCCTGACTCCAGACTGCTACTGAAGCATTTCCATGACTCCAGACTGCTACTGAACCAGTCTGGAGCATGAGCAAAAATCCGGACTGCTGGTAAGACAGTCCGGACTCGGAAGACAGCCTGCAATAGCAAAGATCCCAGACGTCTATGCAGTTACAACTGCATAGACTGGAAGGAGATCAGACTGCAATGTCTGCAGGCTGGAGCCTGTCTTGCGGGAAGGACAGGACTTTGGCTCTCTCGCGGGGCTTTTGTGTTTGAAAGTGGAGCTTTTGTCTGGCTGGCTGGCATTAACAAAGCTGCTTTGGACTGAAACTCTGCAGGTACTACTTGTTTATACTAACGGAAGTGTGTGTGTGTGTGTGTGTGTGTGTGTGTGTGTGTGTGTGTGTGTGTGTGTGTGTGTGTCTGTGTGTGTAGAATGTCCCAGTTGCTAGAAAGAAGTCAGGAAATATACCTGTTGGCTAGATTCAAACCCTGTACATTGGAAGTAGGCAGCAAGAGCTTGAATTCCCTACCCACCACCACTTGTGAAATTTTTGCCTCATTTTTGTTCTGTTCCTCATAAAATCTGTGTTTTGTCTGGATTTTGAATTCACTAAATAATGACAGGCATTTGAATTTCAGACTTCATATTCTTCAGAAAGTACATGGTAATACAAAGCCTTTTATTCTAGCAATTTTCTGTTTATAAGATCAATATTTGAAATGTGTCCCTATTTTTGGGGCTATATTCCCCCATTATTGGCTTTCTCTAGATTTTTTGTGCTAGCAGGTTGAGAGCTATGGTAAGAACTGAATTCACTGAATATGTTTGGGGGCTGTATTCTCCCCATTATTGGCTTTGTCTAGGTGTTTTGTGCTAAGAAGTTGAGAGCTATGGTGAGAACTGAATTCACTAAATGATAGCCATTTAAGTTTCAGTCTACCTGTCTTTCAAGAAACTGCTGATTTGGCATAGTGGTATGTTATTCTGATTGTAGTGCACAAGCGTCCTGGGTTCAAGACTTGGCAATGAATGCATGGTGGTAACACAGCATTTTATTCTAGCAACTTTCCAAGATTATGCAAGCAATATTTAAAATGTGTCCTAGTTTTTGGGCTTTTATTCCCCCCCCCAATACATTTTGGCTTTTTCCAGATTTCTTGTGCTTCAAAGTTGAGAGATACAGTTGAATGTCGAGTGCATTTTACAAGTAGCTGAGAGCTTGAAGAGAAGTTTAATGCTGCTTATGCTGTGGCTGCTTGTGTTGTTAATAGCACAACAGATAGTGTACTTGCTTTTGATGCATAAGACTGTGGGTTATACTCCCACAGTATATAGATGCATTACTGATACTGTACTGTGTTGTACTTTTAAAGGGGGTGGGTGCTGCAGTCCTAAGAATGTCCTCTTTGGCAGAGATACCTAGTAACGATGAACCTGTTATCAATTTGCCATCCATTCCCTAATGCAATATTACTGACTTATCATTTTTTATTGTAGCATAAGCAATTTATTTCTCAAGAGCAACAGGTACTTTATTTGTAGATGAAACAATGAATTATAAAGTTGTGTGCTAGCAGCAACCTCTTCATTAGTTGCAGATCTCTTTAATGTGGAATTATTTGGATGACTTTTACTTCTGCAGAGATTGTGCATATTTACTGATACTAGTGGATTGTAGAAGTATGAGTAGACTTTTATGATGGAAATGTTCTGAATTGGGCAGTTTTGTCATTATTGGTGCATGCATTTTGTTTATTGTTTATTGGAAAATTTTTCAAAACAATAAATTTAAAATGCCCTCTAACAACTGTACTGTATTATACAAGGAATATAATTTAATACAGTCAGGAAGGTGTATAAAAGAACACATGTATGTTTCCTGTGCAAGGGGCCTATGATTTGAAAACAGCCCAAGTTAATCTTTATCTGCCACTGGCCAGATGTATTTTCTTTGACTGTGGGCTTTGATGCTGTTTCAATGAACGTGAGTTTCAAGGGCAGAGATGTTTTAATGCTAAGTCTATTTTCATTGTGAAACTGCATTGCTTTGTTTAGCAGATGTCTATTAGTGTTTGTGCTGTAAAATGTAAAATAAAACTTGTAAATGAAAGCTAAATCATCGCAGAAGTAAAGCAGTATGCACATTACAGTGTTTATGGTAAATGGGGCAAAATAGCCAAGTAATGGGACATTGGAATAGCTGCAGTGGGGAAGCCCCATTTGGCCATGATTTTGTGGGGGGGAAGGGCAGCAAACTCAGCCCTGGCTGGACTATACCCCTCAACTGTCCTGATTTTTGCAGAATGAATAGATTTTTGCTTCTTATTTATGGTTTGTTCCTTATAAGATTTGTGGTTTTATGGCAAATCATTTAGGAATGAAGTCACTAAATAATGACAGACCTTGAGTTTCAGACTTTATACCCTTCAGAAAAATGCATGCTAAAGCAAGACCTGTTATTTTGCCAACTGTCTAAGTTTATACAAGAGCAATTTTTAGTATTGTTTGTATGTTCCCCCAATATATTTGCCCTTGTTCAGATTTCCTGCATTAAGAGGTTGAGAGGTATGAGCAAATAAATCTCTTTATAGAATTAGGTATATCCAAACCTCTCAACTGTCCCTGATTTTGGCTCAAAATGTTTTTCTCCCCCTAATAATCCATCCCCAAAATGACAAATTTGGAAGAAAACGTGGAGGGTTTACAATTAATAAATAATTGTAATGATCAGAGTTATAGATTACTTTTAATTTCATAAATGCGTGTAGATTCTCTTATTTTGTCAGCTGATCAAGTTAACAGTGCTAATATTAAAAAAGTGTCCCTTCTTTGACAGGTTCCCAGCTGTATTGTGTGGCTATTTTATATTTTTGCATCGCATTTTTTGGTCCATTTTTGATAAAATTGTGGTTTTCTGGCAAATTCGTGGCAAATCATTAAAGATTGAAGTTAGAAAATAATGACAGACATTTGAGTTTCAGATTTCGTACCCTTCAGAAAATCCATACTAATGCAAGGCCTACTATTATATTATCTTTCTAAGCTTATAAGAGCAATATTTAAAAATTGTCCTTATTTTTGGGCATTTGTCCCACTTCTGTTTATGGCTTTGTCCAGATTTCTTGCTCTGAGGGTGAGAGGTATGTCAAATGTGTCAGGGCCATCACCAACAGCCAGAGACATTTCAAATTGTGACATACTTGTTGCACCCCACTCCCCCACGTAGTGACTCTGGATGTGTCCAAGCAAGGCAATGAGCAGTTATACAGTGTAAGTGTGCAGAGTATCCCCCCATCCAAGGTAGCCACAAGTACTACAGTGGCTTTTTATCTGTCCTTGATTTTGCAGAATGTTCTGGTTTTTGGTCATATTTTTATACTTTGATTTATTCTTCTTCTTATTCAGAAAATGCATGTTGTTGCAGTACCTGTTGGTCTGTGTTTAAGTAGCAATGCTTTACTGACAGTCAGGTAAGCTTGTCTGAGACTATTAGATGCAAGTAAGCTTTAATACACATACTGTTAAAGAATTACCAACATTGAAAGCCTTTTTGTTGTTGCCATGCAGAGAATATTTACATAACTAGATAGCATATAAGCCTTAGGTTTTGAAATGCATATGACAGTATTTGTAATAAAGGAAAGGATTACAGTATTTTCAGAACCTCATTACATTTGTGGGAGGCTTCTAGTCATCTTTGCAGGCTTTACCCGTAAACTAAACAGAATGCCAATCTATCATGTGTGGTCCATAACCTGTGCAGTAATCCTTTAAGCAATTTATCTTGAGCTTGTTTCTTGTTTGCTGTTCATTTGTTATTTTGATCATGTTTTCCTCAAAAAACAAGTAGATAGTTGTTGTCAGGCAGCAGGTCTTTTTTTGGATAAGAAACATTTTTACAAGTGGGGGTATCACAGAGATTGCTTTTTTCAGCATGTTACTTGGTACTTTTATAAAGCTGAATATAAATTATAATTAGAACTGCAGTGCAAGGAGAAGTGATTTGAGTTGAGTGCTGCTTGTTTTTTATACTTGATTTTGATTGGCATTTCAGTAATGTATTTAAAAAGGAATTTCTTTTTTCATGCCTCACAACCTTTTTGTTTCCATCTAGATATTAATTAAGCTGTCATGTAGCCAATGTATTGAAATATTTTTTTCTTCTACACTTCATTTTGTCTTTATTGGACTTTCATAATGATGGTTTGGCACCCAGGGCAGTGTGTTTAATTAAAATGCCAGTTTTTGTGTTTTTAGCATAGCCCCAATCCCTTCTAGTTGACCACACTCCTTCCCATTGGCTCCACCAATTCAGCTGTCTCCTGCAGCCCCCCTTTGATTTGAAGCAACCAGCCGCCACTGCTAACAGAACAAATATTGAAATGTTTCAATACCAAACAAATTATGCATTTGCTTTTCATCTTTGTTTTCAGTGCCTGACATAACAAGGCATTAATAAGAAAATACCTACAAAAAAGAACAGGAATAGCATAAAAGAAACCTATAAAACAGATTATTCTCTTTTCTGGAAGATGATAAATATATCTGTAGATCTTACATGTATCCTATGCATCTCAAGTCAGACTGGTTTCATTCACTAATAGGAAATATCTGTACTTATATAATTAATAATGCACTACACATTACCAAATAAATTGTCTGAATGCTGAAAATGTTAGAAAATAAGTAACCATGCAACATCTAAATTAGAGGCAGGACTTTTGTGGATATAACTACTAGCACTGTAACTTTTTATTTTTATTTTATTTTATTTGCTAACAAAATAACCCCAGTGGGCACAACTGCCTCATTTAGATGTGATGCAAGAACACTGTTTTTATTAATGAGAGTCATGCAATATATGATTAAAGAATGGAACAAATCCAACTCTGGAAAGTGAAGGAATCAAACCCATGAATATCAGTGAGCAGAATACTTCTAACGTGATTGTAGAATTATTTCTGATTCTCTCACTTTTTAATATAACTGTGCAGAACAAGTTTATACTGGTGGATGTTATGTTTTGACTGTCTCTCCTTCACCCTACCTGAAACACTATACCGGGGTATTAAAGCTTATTTACCAGGAAATTTAAAGAGCTAAGGGTCACAATGACACAGTTTATGTGGGCACAGGTTGGGTCAGTATCCTGACTGTATAAATGTGAACATCAGTTCTACAAAGTAATGTGAGGGTATAACACATGAGAGAATTTAAATAACTTAGATTTATTAAAAGAAACAAATGAAGTGGGTCATATCCTAAGAAGCTAAACATATTATGTTCCTAGGAAAATAAATTACAGTATGTAAAAGCTAATGTGACTGTGGTAGTGCAGAAATAACTGTTCTTGAGGTCTCCCTTTTTCAGATATGCTGTCAATTTACTTTGACTTTGAATTTCTGGACTAGTATTTGCTGATTGGTCAGTGATACATTAACATTTTGCACCACCAGCAGGCTAATATATATATAATGTACTGGGGAATATAAAATGTAGAGACCTTATTATTTGGCCAGGTCAGCTGTCATTTATCTCATAAGCAGCTTTAAACAAAGACACCTGCAGTAATATCTGTTATCTGGTTTTACTTGTTTCAAAGACATGGAAACATTACAGTGTGTGCATTGGGCTTTACAGACAATCATTTTTCAGACCTTTGTTTAACAGAACATGCATTTTGTAACTGTAAATTTATTTTCTGTTATGCCTTGTAATAAAATAATTAATGCACATTTAATATATCTGCTATTAGGTGAGCGACCTAATATGGTTAGTGATGGCTCTGGCATTTTTCAAATACTGTATCCTCTGGAAAAGTAAAACAATTAGTAAATATATTGAAGCTAAATCCTCTGGGACAGTAAACAATTAACTAAATACATGTAAAATATTTATCTTCTGCAAAGTTTTAAAATAGATTTCTAGGAATACAGCACTGTTGTCATTTCTGCCCGCTGGTAACATTGCAAAATTGAATATAAACCTGTCAGGACAAACCAAATTAAAAAGAGTAAATGAAGCTTAATGAATAAACACTGCCATAGTTTATTTAAGATTATGATACTGAACACCACGGTTGAATTCCATGATAATAACTTTGACAAAGGCAGTGTACTGACAGATGAATTCAGGAAAAGTAGCACTCTGTAATTGCTGTGAGGTCAAAGCCCCTTACGTGTACCCCTGTGCTTCATATTTCTATGTAACTCTGAGGTGGATACTCCCAAGGAAAGGGATTTCACGGTCCAGATTAGGTGCATTCATCTCAGAAGCATAGTCTTTAGCCATTTCATCTTCAGAACAGCATATGATACCATTATATAAATCATAGGCATGTTATTGTCTAGCAGAGTCTCTTATTTGGTTTAACTTTACAGTAGGTTTGCTTCCCTGCACGGCTGGTTTTATGACTTGACCTTGAATGACTACTGTAACTATTAAGCCTGTTTCATTCAATGTAGGACTCCCATTGTAAATTAAAATAAATACGGCTACTGTACTAATACCTAATAGGTACATATTAGGCACCGCTAGAATGATGAATAGCACATCAGCTCTTTTGGACTGATGAGTAAAAACAATGGCATTTGACTAACTATTTCATGTAACAAACCAGTTACCAGACCCAGTTAGTGTGACAGTTTAAAGACTTTTGCAGGAATAAATAAATATATCCTCATTATGTTTTCATACCAGCCTGGTACAGTTACATTTAGTAGAGCTCATAAAGCAATGGATATTTTTAACTCTCTGTTTAGTGATTTGGCAAGTAAGATGGAAACTATGTCATTCAAACAATGGAGTTACAATGACAAAATACAGAACTATGATAACTACCAAATATAAATCAAAGCAGAGACTACAGTAACATTTTGTGTATATGTAATATTCCAAATATAAATGCAGATTTCGTCTAATGAATGTAGAAACCAAATGATAGATCACTACTTAGTTAAATAAACCTTACATCTGCATTTAGTAATGTAGGAGATGGACTGTCTGCTCAAGAAAATGAGACTGTTTCATGAAGTGGGTCTTCAAGTGGCCCACTTCAAACTTTTACAGAAAATGCATGTAAGCTGCTGGTGAGTTAATACAAACACAACCAATGTATCAAGATGTGGATAAGTATTTAATATCCAGGTACATATACTGGAGGCTGGTTGCATGGGTGAGAGTGATAGACATGATATAAATACACAGAGATCCTATCAATAGTTTAGGTAAAGGAAATGAAGTTCACTACATGTCTGCTTATTTACTGCAGGAGACAAACTCATTTATTTATTTTTTGCTGATCTAGATCCAAACTCTGAGAGAGTTCTACATCTAGCAAGCCTCTACTTTATTTTGCTGTTAGGAGTTAAGAATGTGAAAGCACAGACATTGACCTTCTCCAGTGTCTTTTGGTTGGAAAAAGTGCCATTCCCCAACAGAGGTGGAAATTTTCCAAGGTTATCACTTGTAAATATATGAACTCATAATACAGCCTGGGTGACTTAGGTACTCACTGGGAAATGTGGCTTTTAACAATAATTACTGTGTATGCCTGTTATCAACCTTAACAAGCCCATAAAAATCTTTGCCTACCTTGGAGTAAAAATGTAGATGATGATTGTGAACAACTCCCTAAGACATTCATATTCTAACAAGATGATTTCACATATGAAGAACTGTACCACTACCACCTGGTAGAGAAGTAAATGATTCAAATGTTTCAGGGATAAAGCTTCCACTGCAGATGTGCAGAGAGGTGGGAGCAATGATCTGCATGCTAATTCTGATGCCAACTATGATCTAAGAGCAGAAAGATAACTCAAAATATTATGCCCAAGGTTATAACAGAAGTGACAATTAAAAAGTTTATTACCTGTGTCAGTAATAGACTCACCTTATATAATTTCCTGTGCGTAAGAATTAGTGCATGTCCCATATCATGTTACTACTGGGATAAACATTCCCCTCCTCAAAAAATGTTGTTATTGGATGGGGATGGGGAAAGATTCCACAGTTATGTATGTTTACCTAATTTTCTTCCAACAAGATGGGAGATCCATAACACACACCTTTATTTCTTTGTGAGAATAAAGCTCTGGTTATGATAGTATGAGGGCTGAAAAAGTACTTTATCAGTGTGCAGTGATAATGATTAACAAGTTTTTTTTTTCAGTGAAAGTTTACAAGAGTTGAACCCCAGTTGCTGATGTTTGGGCACGTTATTTCTAATATATCTGTAGCTGTCACTGCACAGTGGTAGCACAGAGTGGCTGTGTCAGCTATCAGTACCAAAGTAAAAGTGTTAATCAGTAACTGAGGGAACAGTCTTGTAAAGCTAACTTTAAGTTAAATAGGTGGCAATTCCCAATTCATACATAAAGCACAAAAATGCACTTTAAGGGAGGTACTCTATTGGTTAAATATGAACAAGCAGAAATTAAGCTGAGGAAATGAAGAAAAGAAGGCTTTTGGTTTTATGTATTACCCCAAATCTGATAAAAAGGCAGTATGTGAGAGAAAGCCTTGATTAAGACAAGAAGGATCAAGGGTAATGTGGCAAGAGGAGTGGACTGATGGGTATCGAAAGTCATTCTAGATAAAAAAAAAAACAAGCTTGAATCTGTACAAAGAAAGGAAAACTTGATACCCATAAAGATTTAGTCATGTAAAAAATAAATAAATATGTAAATAAATAAGTCCCTAGGACCACACAGTATGTCCATTGGGTGCCAAACACTCAGGGTATATTTTGCAACCCACGTTAAAGCTAGTAAGTAACTGAGAAATCATGAGGTTGTGGAAGATGGGAAAAGAAAATATATTGTTCAAAAATAATGATAGGCTGGAGAAGAAAATTGATTATATACTCATTATTCTCACATGCGTAATGTGCAACAATTCTGAATATTTTAATGAGGACATAATAAAAAAGTTAAATAGGAATGGTTGTGTTGATATTTTTCACTATACTTATCAGGCAGCATATCAAGTACATTCAGATTTTTATTTTGTCTGATCCAGTAACACATGATTTATCTGCTAATGCTTTTTGTCTAGATCTTAGTGAATCACTTGAAAGGCTATGACATAATATGATAATGGTGACATTATTTAATCATAAAACTGAAAACAATATAAAATGGATACGTGCAATGTTATACAATAGAGGTTACAGAGTAGGAATGTAAAAAACAAAATGTGTGCTCATGGAAGAAATTGGAAAACAGTATAACCTGGGAGATCCAGTTGGGATCCTGACTGGTATATTTTATAATATTAAGACAACCAGTGGCTAGGGGACAATAATAAATAGCTGTCTACAATAATTTGAAATTTACAAATGGCAAACATCTTTCAGAAAACAAATATAATGTAAACCAGTACTTTTGCAGAAGGGTATAAGAAGGAAACAATCTTCAGATTGTAGTTTAGTAACAACAGTAACAGAGGTGATAGTATTGTGAGATGTATGAAATTACCCCCAAAGGGCATTAATGCCACATTTCACAAAAAATTATTTTCTTTGGAAGTGCTCTGATCTTCTACATCTTGAACTTTGGAAAATTGAAACTCTAGAATTTAAAGTTTGTCTACCAGTAGAGTAGCTGGCAGTTCTACTTGTGTTTTCAGTATGTGATGATATATCTTTATATGTGGCATTAGCCAGTCAAGGAACTGCTGTAGGATCCAGCTTTAGGTTTCCTGTGGTATCCTAGATGTTTCCCTGCTAGGCTTCTGGAGTGCTCTGATGGCCAGGATTGTCACAGCCATTATGAATCTGGTCCTATCGCAATGTACCTGTATCCCCTGCAAGTTATACAGTATGTCCTATGTTTTTACATCCATTCAGAAACAGCTACTACTTTGATGCCACACGGTGAGTGGCTGACATTGTGGTTAATTGGCAGTGCTATTACCACATATAAGGTTTTTACACTGATGAAGGCTATGTGATTTATCACGCCGAAACCGGTTTGTTCTCCTGTACTTTAATATATGCTTCTTAGCCACATATATTAAATATTGCTTATTTTCCACAGTCTGCTGGTTTCCTCATTTTGGCTCATGGCTCACTGTCCGTGCTTCTGTCTCTGTCTCTGGTTCTCAACAGCCCAAGTATGGGTTTCATCTCATTATCTGATCTGAAATCTTGCTGTAAGTCTGTATCTACTTCATTAAATTAAGACGATTCCCCCGTCTTCACATGCCCAAAGGAAATCAACCAAGGATTCCTAAAAGAAGTTAGTTTCAAAGTGTATGGTGTTACAAACAATGATTTATGGAAACAAGGTATTAGTGTCAAAGACAAACTCTGTGATGAATCCATCTATATCTTAAAGTAACAAACACTGTATCCACAAGGTCTTAATTGTGAAGTGAATTAGAATGTTTTTAATTATAAAAAGATATGTAACATATCATCATGTGACACTGATTTTGTGCATAAGAGTTCACATGAATATTTTTTTGAATTCTCCCTAGAAGGCATTCTGCTGAGGCATCAGGGGCATTTTATTCTTGTTAAATAAAAGCTGCGTTTTAACATGGGGAAATAGTTGGCATATATTGTAAAAATGTGCTGTTTTGCTCTGGGGCATGAAGAGAATGATCCAAGATCTTCTTACCTGCTATTAACAATAAACTATGTTAATAGGCAACTATAAAATATCAGTGGGATTCCAGACCACTCCTAATAGTTAGGCAGAACATCTTAACATTCCCTCTACTTGTAAACAAAGCATCCAGGCCTATCCCACTGACAAGTCTATATAAATATAGTTTTGTTCAATGTTGACCAAGATATGTGCTACAGAACAGTAGTCCACGATTAAGCGATTCACTTTCACAGCAGTAACATTGGTACAAACACACAAATATAAACATGTAAAATTGTTCACACTCAGAGTTGCTAATTTATGTGTTACCGCACACACCTAGAGTTTCTAGCTCTTTGCTGTCACTATTCAAACAAAACAATGCCACTTTTTGTTATATAGTTTTATATAAGCTAATACTACTATATTAAATATATTCTTTATTTCAATAAACACTTCCTGCATTAAACATTATGACCAGAACAGCTGTCTCAGTCTCTGGTCAGTAATGACTTAAGATGATTTCCCAGGTTATCAGTTGATCTTATTATAAATAACTGTCAGAAGAATACTAGTTCAGTATTTATCATACAATAATCATAACACAATATTCTCTAGCCAAAATGCAATCATTATGTTTTATTTAATAAACAAGAAGCAATAATGAAAAACTACAACAGACTGTTATTATATACTGAATTAGTTTCTCTGCCTTGCACCCATTGTATGCCGGAATTGGAACTAGTTCCCTGTGACCCTGAATTGTATGAAGTTGGCATTGGAGAATGAAAGAATAAATGAATGATAATCTAAGATAAGCAGATAAGCAGTAGCATTGTTAAAAATGGCAGATCGATTCAGTGCAAACTTCACCCCCTAAAGGGCCCCCCATCTCAATACCGAAAGATTGCCAAATTCCGGTAATAACGGCCACACAGGTAAAACAACGCACTCTCCAAAGCTAACAATACAGCATCCATGGGACCAGACAACATCCCAGGCTGTGTACTACATGAACTACAAATTGAACAGGCACCTCACCTAAGTGTCATGTTTAATCATAGCCTCACCTCTGGCTTCATGCCCACTGAGTGGCACACAGCTACAGTTATCCCACTCCACAAGGGGGATCCACCTTGGATCCCGGGAACTACCACCCCATCAGTCTGATGAGCCTGATCTGCAAGGCCATGGAATGTATTATCATGGAACTTATAAACAAAGACACTGACAACCTTCAAACACTGGACCCCACACAGTTTGGGTTCTTGAAGGGCCGATCTTGTCTTCTGAACCTGACTGACGTCTTCGAATCAGTCTCCAGAGTTGTGGACAAGGGTAAGGTGATCCACACAGCCTATCTGGACCTCACCAAGGCCTTTGACACCATCGCCCACTCTGGAATCATAAATAAACTTACTAAGCTGGGCATTAATCCCTATGTCACTCGATGGGTTGCCAACTGGCTTACTTACAGAATCCACACTGTAAAAGTAGCTGACTCCAAATCCAGCTCCAGACAAGTGACAAGTGGAGTACCTCAGGTTCAGTCCTGGAACTGCTCTTGTTTGGCATCTACTTCTCTGAAGTACAGGCCAACACTAAGGGACTCTGGCTAACAAAGTTTGCAGATGACTGCAAACTGGGAGCCATTACCGAATCCCCAAATGATGTGGATATTCTACAAAAGGGCCTTACAGAATCAGATGCTGGATGCCAGAGCCATGGGCTCAAGCTCAATGCCAAGAAATGTATAGCTATCCCCTTTGGGAAAAAACATGTACCCATGAATTACTACATAGGTGCCAGTACACTAAACACCGAAAGTGTGATAAGAGACTTAGGGACACAGGTGGACAGTGGTCTCACCTTCAATAACCACATCGCCACAACAGTCAGGAAATCCTTCTATGTGGCACACCTCATAACTAAGTCCTTTTCATCCAGAGAAAAGGAGGTCATTGTCCCACTGTACTCATTCCTCATTAGATCCATTATAGAATACAACGCCCCATTTGGTATGTACCTCTCAAGACATCTGCAACAGCTGGGAAGGCCACAGAAATACCTCACTAAAAGAATCACAGGCCTAAAGCAGATGCCCTATGCTGACTGTCTAAAAAATTACACTTATACTCTGTCGCATATCGTCTACTCAGAGGTGATCTCTGCTTAACATGTAAGGGCATGTCAAACCCAGAGCTGTTGGACATGCTACACTTAAAGAAATCCCAATCCCTCAGAGAGACACGCTCAAGGGATCTAAACCTTGTCATCACAATTAACAAAACATGCTGGAGGGACAGGTTCCTGATCCAGAGACTCCACAGACTTTGGAAAAGACTGTCCACACATGTCAAGTAGAGTGCCTCCTTGGCCCTCTTCAAAAGGAACCTTGATGATTGGGTGGGAGATAGGAAATTACCCCGGGGATCACGTCAGTCACTCTGCTAGACAGGGGTCCAGGGAAGCAAATACTGTGGGAAGAAATAGCCAGGGAATCGTTATGGCTAGGCTTGTGTAGGCCTTAAGGCCGATAGCCTAGTACCAACCTATGAACATATGAAAGTCTCAGTTATAAAGAAAGAAAAGCATAATTGCAGTTGATATGGATTCCAGGATTTTGACTAAATTTATCTGTTCACAGTCTGACAATATTTTCTGGTCTTTTCTTTTTTCTTTTTCCAGATGACAACCACTCTATAATTTACAGAGAGGTAATAACCCATCTACCACAGTGGTTTATATATATATATATATATATATATATATATCTATATATATATATATATATATATATATATATAAAACCCCAGAACACCAAAAACCACATAACTTTACAACACACAGACACAACTGTCCCACACTACCAAACTCAACACCCTACACTAGAGATAGGCAGCCCCCCTGCACCCCCACACCCCCTACTTTAATATTCTAACTCCGTGATTGCACAGACACACAAGGCAAACTCACACCCACACAGTACAGTCCCTCACACACCACAGTCACAACACACACTTACACACAGCAATTCCCCTCACAAATACACTCACAAATACACACTTAACTACAGCAGAAGACCAAAAGCGCTAATTCAAACTCCCGTAACATCGGGACTTAAATTTTGCGCTTTTCGGTGTTCTATATCTATATATATATATATATATATATATATATATATATATATATATATATAGTTATATGACTGCTGTATATAACATGTATAATATATACAACTATGCCTGTTTATTCGCTCTCTCTCTGTCTATATATATAAATATACATACACACACACACACACACACATATATATATATATATATATATATATATATATATATATATATATATGGGTCTACTTCAGTAGACCGACCGCTCACTTACCCGACGCCCAGTTGACCGAGACTATAAGACCAACACCTTCAGAAGACTGACATCTGTAAGACTGAAATTTCACATGAGCTAAGTAACCGCTTGGCCATCCCGATAAAATTAACTAAAGTAAGTAAAACTAAACCCACCAATGTGGGGGTCCCCCCCCAACTAACTATGTCAACTCTGAGAACGCACTACCGCAGGGGGTAAGGGGCAAAGTTCAACAGGATGGCCAAGTGGTTACTTACCTTGCATGAAACATTGGTCTTACAGATGGTGGTCTTCTGAAGGTGTCGGTCTTGTTATCTTTGTCAACTGAGTGTTGGGTAAGTGTGCAGTCAGTCTACTGAAGTAGACCTATCAATATATCTATATATATATACATATATATATATATATATATATATATATATATATATATATATATATAGATATAGATATGGTTCCATGGTGACATTTTAAAGGTATAAAATGGTGATGGTACAAAATGTCAAAGCATACCCTTTGCTAGTTATATATACCAACTCCAGGATTGCATAACAGTGGGGAAAGGGCAAATTCCACTTTCAACATTTTTATATGGAATCATATAAGCATGTTTAAAGGTTTTTTTTTAATTTTATTTGCATGTTCCGAGGGTATTTCTCAGCAGATGCTTAGTGATATATTGATATTTGCTTTGTCTACCTTTTGTTGTTGACATTAGTGATAGCGACATTTAAGTATTTCAATTATATTTAATATACCTATATATCCACCTTGACCTTCTCTATTAGTTTTTTCTCTTTTCCTTTTATCCTTGTTCATTAGTTAGAATTCCCTATCCCTAATTCATTCCATTAGCTTGTTGTCTTCTTCTGCTTGTCTTTGTTTTTTACCCTCTGTCCATGAAGACAATGTATAAAGACATGATGATACAAGAAAAACATAATTCTTTCATCCATTATAAGTTAAAATTCAGTTTCATCATGATGATATGTACTTATTATAAATTATATATAAAAAAGAAATTATTTAAATTGGCCACACACATAATCAAATAAATAAAATAAATAAATAAAATAATGATAGTTAGGTGTTCCATCAGTGGTACCTTTTGCCAGAAACCAGGCAAATACCCTTCAGTGATGAACCTGAAAAGAATATTAGTAATTACAGGCAGTGTGATTCTAAGTACTGATGAACAAGAATTAGAGACATAGTCCATTCTGAGGTCTTTTTAAAAACCCTAAACATTAGTACATATTTGCAAGAGGTATATAATAAATTAATAGTACTATATTGTTTTATAATTTTGTTACTCATGATATACTATGACTAGCTGGAATTTGCAACTCCTCATGTTTATTTATTCAGTCCAGCATATCCAAACTGTTGTGACTGCATGGTTTTAATTACCACATGATGGCGCTGTTGTAACTAACAAACAACAGGCTTCCAGTGTTTGCTGTGTCATTTTACCTACTTCTAATATTTCCACATCAAGCAGTTTCTCAGTTGGGGTCATTTAGCTTGCTGAGTTTATAAATTGTCTTAATTTTGTTGGAAACCCTTGCAAATAAAAAACATGTATTAGCATTTAAGAACAAAGGGAGAAATCAAACACATATGGTTTTTGCACTGTTTTTTTTTACTTTTTTTTTAGTCAAAACAAAAAAATAGGGACACATGTTTGAGGCTTCTGTGTCGCTGTGTCCTGCCACTTTCCTACTTTTGAATGTTAAATGGCTGAACATTAAAAAATGAAGAATGAATGGAAAAAACATAAGAAAACTGAAAGTAATAACACAAATCAATCCAGATCAATGCTGAATTTGCATGTTCTCTGCCATTTTTTTGGAAATGTTGTTCATTAGGATTTCACCTTTCTTCACTGGTCTGACCACTCTCCCCTTCCATTTATGGTATTTTTGACTTGCACATTTCACCAAAAACCTTCTTTTTGTCTTATAATAATTTTGCTTATAGCTTTGATAACGACAGCTGCCATCAGTGTTTCACAGTTATTTCAAAATTCTTTAAACCCCTGCCACAGGAGTCCTTAATCCACATTCATTTGTAATGTATGTTTATTTCCACCCTTCAGCAGTTTGATTAGGTGTCCTACATTTCCTGTCTTGCATGCATTTCAATACGTGTGTGCATATCCAGAGACCAGGGGTATATCCAGGAGTTCTGAGACTACACACCAACTTTCAGACTGCAGCTGCACCCCCAGTGTAGAGCTTGGTTCTTCTACAAGTGCTCAAAGACCATGGATGTGAAGCCAGGGACTCAAGTGTCCTACAGCTCAGGTATGTTGCTATCTGTGCTTAAACCTGAATAGGAGTTTGGGCAAGTAACTGCTGCACCTCACCGAAAAACATTGTTAGTTCAAGGGGGGTAAGTTTAGCAGCCATGGGTAGAGATTGGGTGGGCTGGGGGTAAAAATTAGGGAAGGGATCAGGAAGGGAATTGAGGTTTAGGGAGCAGGAGGGGAGTTAGGGTTAGGATGTGGGTAGGAAGATTTTGGTTTGGGAAATGGGAGGAGAGTTTTACTGCTAGGGAGCAGGAAAGGAGTTTTGAAGTTAAGGAGCACTCAGGGAATTTACGTTTAGGGAGACGGTGGGTGTTTTAGGGTAAGGACATGGGTTAGGAACTGGGTGGGAGTTTAAGGGGTAGACTTAGGGTTCTTCTAGGGCTAGCTATATCATTTTATAGGTTTGTGTGTTGGGAGGTCTATGTAGTTACAGGAGACTGGGCTAGTGGAAGTTAGAGGAGTGAGCAAGTTTGTCGCACGCTACTAGCAAGCGGGCATGTGTAGCCCACATGACGATCTCACATCACTGAAAAATTCACATTTCTGGGCTGCATACAATTTGATTACTGAAAAAAGAAAATTAATGAAAGATATAGCTAATAATGTATTACAGAAAAAAACATGCTTATTTATTTGAATTTCTTTACTATGAAAGTCTGACTGGATGGAAATCATATTTTTAGTATAGACCTGAAAAGAAAAGCCCTATAACAAGCACACATCTTAATAACAATAGGACAGCCTGTATAACAAATGCTGATACATCTCAGTACAAGAAATTAAAGAAAAACACCATAATATTCAAATACTATGAACAATATATTGCTGCATCATAGCTATAATGTATAATAGATTAATATTTCATACTTTCAAAAGTATATGGAGTGTACTCACCCAAGGCCAATAATGGCTGGAACACTTCACAGAGTAAACAAAACAACATAACAAAACAAAATAATGCTCATACAAATGCATAGTTTTTACTTCCTTAAAAATCACTGTGGCAAGCTAGATAATTTGTCATGTGACTTGTTAAGAATATATACTTAAACTTATTCTGTTAAGCATTTGTTTTTTGATGACATCCACAGAAATAGTTTGGACAAAAGTGCTTATGTGTCTTAATAAAAGTCTTTGCGTTTGCATGAACATTGCTTCATATTTGTCATTTTGGTTTGTAAACATAAATCATTAGAATTTGCCAGGGCTTTTTAATTAAAAAAAAGCACATCTTATTCTAGAAAATAAATTAACTATATCTGAAAAATTTATACAAAGGCATAAATGGTGTATGCTTGGCTAAGATCTGGCAAATTCTATTGGTTACATTTTCACAGAATGTAGTGAATTTTTTTTTATTGGAAGCAATATTTTAAGCACGGTTGGAAATGTTACTGCAATTTTTCCATGCAATAACATTTACACTCTTAAACACCTTATATTTTTCATTTACTAAAAACATTGCTTATGATAAAAAAAATTCATTTCTTTCAGTGAAACTGTAACATAATTCGACAACAACATGAGGGTCACATAGCCTATTTGTATCATAATAACCACCCCATCCCCTTAATTAAGTTTTATAATCCTGATTGATTTATGGAATGCAAATGCATGTAACAGAGAGCGCTCATCTTTATTTAAATTGCAGAGATATCTAGAATGTGAATCTGAATTAACCTCTCTGAGATTTAATTCATATTGTTTCTCAAATAACGAAATGACCGGATTCCCATGGGGCTTGTAATTACTTTTCCGTTTTAGCCCACCCATACCTTCACTTATCCCCTGTCTGTTAAACAACAAAGCCAGGTTCATTTTACGAGTGAACATTTTAAGATCCAATAAACTCTCCACCAAATTTAAATGCTCAGCAGGGACAAATGTGAATCCCATTTCAAGTAGCTGAAAAGGAGTGTCAGTAATGTGCAAGCCAGCATAATAAAAATCTTAAAATTGTTCTTACACAGAAGCAATGCATTGCCTGGGGAATGGGGTCCCAATTATCCCATTTTGTCCTTGTCAATTACCCCTCCATCTCCTCAGACTCCAAGAATTGATTTTCTTCTTGAATGATGTGCCATAGGGGAAGAAAAATCCTCAGTATCCAATATGCCCTTAGATACGTCATTCACACCACCACAAGTGTCATCAATACTCACTCTCTAGGGATACCACCAGTAAAGGATCCAAGTTTGACAAAGAGTCCGAACTAGTTTTGTTCTGAAATCCCCCTTAGGAGTGGGATAGGTAGAATTATTTTTGTAGGCTATTTGATCTCTTAGCAACTTTTATTACTTACAAGCCCTGTTATTTTATACAAACACATCCACCTTCCTAAAAATAGATACATAAGTCTCTTTGTGCTGGTCGAATACCACCTAGGAACACAATTTATGAGAGATGCAATTACATCAAACACCTGGTGTCATTGCACTCTCCCCCACAAACTAGTATATCTAGCACTGAGAAGGCTGGCAACATGAACACAACACCTCAAACACCAGCCACACCTACACACACACCCCCACATACGTGGAGGTCCTCAACAAAAGCATACCCAAACAAAAGAGAACTCAGAAGCATAAACGCATGTAAACTCTACAGCCCACCACACCACATAACACACATAGTCCATACACCTGTGTCTCACAGCCACTAAGGCCTAAACGTAAATCCAACATATTAGTCATAGGAGACTCCATTGTGAGACACACAGATGTGCCTCTCACCAGGCTGGATAAGGAGAAAGTCACGTTTAGTTGTTTGTCAAGTGCAGAATCTGCCCTATCACCAATGCACTCAAGTCTCTCAACAGGTACTGTTATGACTCTGTCATAGTCCATGTTGGAGGGAATGATTTTAGATGTACCTCCCTGGACTATATGAAGTGAGACATGATTGAGCTCGCTGAATATGTGTCCCGGGGAATCTACTTCACTTCACCTTAAACTCATTTGACTGACACCCATTTGATCAACACCCAGTTGACCTAAATTTCATTTGACTGACAACTCATTTGACTGACTCTCATTTCACTGACAGGTTACAATACTGAATTTCAACATACTAAATCTAAAACCATAGACAAGCACACTTAGAACACCAATAACTAACCCTTTTCAGAATGTAAAAACTACTTATTTACCCTCTTAACCGAAACAGGGCAATGTACAACCAATCTAGAATAGGGGGCTATGCCTCCCACACCCCACAATGTGGGGGACTGTGCCCCCCACCCCCCTAATTATATATACTAACTCAGGGATTGCAGTACAGTGGGAAAAAGGCATATACCTTTAACTTGCCTTACAGTACTCTACATGTTGCCACTACTGCTGTGAAAGCACAAAACATTCGCCAAATTACTTTAGATACTTCCCATAAAAATGTAAAGCGACAAACCCACATTTTGAAACACTATAAAACTACTTTCTTCATGACTATCGGAACTCTAACAGTCAGCACTGTAAGTTACAGTAATTGTTTTTATCACAAGCAAGTCACAGGTGAAGGAAAACCCACAACAAGTCTATGTCTTAATTGTCTGTGAAATGGGAGTTAGTCAAATGAGTTGTCAGTCAAATTAAATTTAGGTCAATTGGGTGTGGGTCAAATTGGTGTCTGTCAAATGAGTTTTAGTTCAAGTGAAGTAGATCCGTCCCAGGCAGGTATGTTCCTAGCTTTAAGCAACATTCTACCATCACCCAGAATGATGCCTCAATACAAGCAGAAAATGATTGACTTTAATAATTGGCTTAGTTTCTGGTGTCATTCCAAGGGGACCCATTACCTGAGAGCCTTGGGTGACATGACTGACAAACCACGATGCTTTGCCAGAGATGGCCTGCATCTGTCTCCCTTGGGCTTCAGGCTCCAGGCAAAGGCTCTTGCCTCCCCCATAGTGCCTTTTTTAGGCAATGTCATGAGGTCAAAACTACAAACATGAACATTTCAAAACAAAGTAAATTAAAGGTCATGCTGCTAAACACTAGGAGTCTAAACATGAAACTGCACTCATTGCAAGCATTCCTAACCCTGGAAGAAGCTGACATTTGTGCAGTCACAGAAACCTGGTACAAAGCTGCGGAGAGCACCCCAGCCATACCAGGTTACTCATCCTATCATTAATTCAGACCCCAAACTGTGGGTAGCAAAACAAAAGGAGGTGGAGTTGCAATATATATATAAAAGACATACACATCTCTAGGCTGGTCAAACAGTATGATACACAGTAAACACTCCAGGTGCAGTTAACAATTGACAAGACCCCTATTCAAATCATAGCTAGCTATATGCCTCCAACTCTGACACAAATTGCCCACTCCACCTATCTGGACCTCTTTGAATCTATCAAGATTCAACCCTTTACCCTGATCCTGGGCTACTTTAACTATCCAAGCATAGATTGGATGAAATACTTATGCCAAAACACAAATGCCCAGAGATTCCTTGATTTCATCAATGCAAATGCATTGACACCTCCACAAGAGGTGAAAATATCTTGGACTTGGTATTAACCAATATGAGTAACCACTGCAGCATTCCTACAGTGTCATCATCCCTGGTACCTGGCCTACCTTGAACTGGCCAAAGCCTTTGATACTATTCCCCGCTCAGGTATAATAGATAAACTATCTCAACGAGGCATCAATCCATATGTTACCATATGGGTAACAAACTGGCTTACTGATAGAACCCACCTAATCAAAATAGAGGAAGCCAGCTCAAGTAGTAGACCCATCTTGGGGCCTCTGCTGTTTGGGATATACTTCTCAGAGGTGCAGGCCAAATCTAGTGGGCTATGGATGACTAAGTTTTTAGATGACTACAAGCTGGGTGCTGTCATAAATTCCCCTAATGATGTGGACATCCTCCAAGATGGTCTCACCCAAACAAATGACTGATGCCAGAAACATGTCCTCAAACTGAATGCCAAAAAATGCATCATCATCCCCTTTGGGGAGAGTGACATCCCCACAAATTATCACATTGATAATAAGGTACTAAGCATGCAATCAGTCATGAGGGACTTGGGCACCCAGGTTGATAACAAACTGATTTTGATCACCATATTTCCTCCATTATATGGAAAGATTTCTACATGGCCCATCTCTTTAGTAAGGGTATCTCATTCAGAGACAAGGTGGTCATAACATCCCTGTATTTTTCCCTTATAAGACCCATTATTGAGTTCAATGCCTCTTTCAGCATGTACCTCACAAAGCACATGTAGCAGCTGGAGAAACCACAGAGGTTCCTCACCTGGAGAAACCAGGGCCTCAAACATCTACCCTACACAGATAAGCTAAAAGCCCTGTCTCTGTACTCAGTCTCCTACAGACTCTTCAGGGGTGACCTCTGTCTGGCATACAAAAAATCTCAGACCCCACCCTGATGGGATTGCTACATATCCGCAAGTCAAGCTCCACACGAGTAACCCACACACACGACCTTAACCTGGTCTGTGACATCAATAGGACTCATTGGTTGGACTGATTTGTGTCCCAGAGGTCCTTCCTTTTGGAGAATAGACTCCCTCCCCATGTAAAGTAGAGTGCCTCAATAAACCTTTTAAGTGCAACTTGGATAACTGTATGGGGAACAGAAAATACACTCCTGGGATTCCACCTGTGTCCCTGCTGGACAGTAGCATAGGGTGCTGACTTGTTGGAACATGGGCTAAATTCTTGGCTAGGCTTGTAAGGGCCTCAAGGCCAATAGCTTAGTAATGTCCTATGATTATATGATCCTAAGTCACTAGTAGTGGATCTATTAATGTCCACTATTTCCTTACTAAGGCTTTCCAACTGTCATGTGTTGTCATAAATAATTCCATAAGTTCAAATGCAGTCTTGTTGAATAACTTAACCAACTCAAGATGTAATGGAGAACCATTCACAGTCCCATTAAGAAATTTCCAAATCCCGATCCCCTTTTCTCTTTCAACAATTCCTTTAAATAAGCTGTATCAAGTTACAGTGAATGATATTTAAAAAGAAGTTGTTCCATTTTTTTTTCAACATTGCACTTACTGTGCCTTTAAATGAATCACCATCAGTTTTGTTGGATCAAATGTCAGATTCCAACCACTGGTCAAAGTTGAAATTTACTATATTTTTTGAACAGGAGGGTTGACCCAAGTGTTACTACAGTTTCTTCCATAAATACCCAAGTTTATTTCCCTCATGGAAGTGTTGTCAACACCTCAAATGGTACTAGGGCTCTTATTAATTTCCTGGTCTCTAAAAGTTTCCAGTGGTGACTGAGTGAGTAAACACAATAGTCTGGTCAGGTTCTCCACCAAATCAGATGAGTTAAAATGAAATGAATCATTTGTTTGTGAAAGCATATCAAGCGAGGCTATCCTAACTCCTGGGATGCTGTAAACACAAAACTATAACAGAGTTCTGTGACAAAAAGAGTGAACAACTGAGCATGCTCCTATGAGCCCATGTCTCTAAGACTGTACTTTTGCAAGGCACCCTTTAGTCTCCAAGCAATAAACATAGCTAGGTGTTCAATTATATATTAAGAGACTCCTGGCACTTCTTGGAGATTTTTAGGGGTACTGTCTTTTCTGAAGATGGGGCCTTTGTTACTGTGAACATAAAGGATTTATTTTCAGTTATTCTAGACCAAATGGGGTTGGTGTGGTTGGAGGAAATGTTGTATAAAATTGATATGGGCTCCAGTGCTGAAGTAGGCATGCTTAAAGATGCAATGGAATTGGTACTAAAGGACAACTTTTTTATGTTTGAGGGTCAGTTCTACCATCAAGTTACAGGTGTTGCAATGGGGATTGCTTGCACCCCCATTTATGGTAATGTTGTCCTGTTATATTGGGAGCTTAAAGTTTTGTTTAAATCTAGGTTTGCTGCTTTTTGAGATATTTATCTCAAATTTTTAAACAACTTTTTTTATTTACTTGGATGAGTTTGTAACATTTTTCAACACTAGTGCTGAGTTTTTGAAATTCAGTTACAATAAGTTGTATATATCAATTCATTTTTTGGATATTACTTAATACAAAAATGTTGCTGAAAAATGTTTTTCCTCCAAAATTTATAGAAAAACTACATTTTCAAACAGTTATTTACATTTTCAGAGTAGTCATCCATTAAAGCAGAAGACAATCATGAATAAAGGCCAAATGGTCTGCATCTCTAGGTTAGTGTCTGAAAATGAGACCTTTAATGAGGAGACTGGATATTTAAAAGGGTTGTTTATTGAGAGGGATACCCCTAAAGCATGTTGGACCAGATTGGTGCTGAAGCTGGTAAAGGACAGGATGATCTGTTTGCCCCAATCCCTAAGAGGGTATAGTGCAACCCCAACCAAATAAAAGTAATTTGCGTCCATCTAACCTTGTTATTAAATATTCTAATGGGGTCAGTACAATGGAATGGGTGATTGAGAAACACTGGTTGACATTGACCTTTTTTGTTGATATCAAGGGTCTGGTGGGGCTTCCTTGGGCTAGGAATAAACACTGGTTGACATTGACCTATTTTGTTGATATCAAGGGTCTGGTGGGGCTTCCTTGGGCTAGGAATATTAAAGATACTATATCTTAGAAAATGTGTACACCAGAAGTTTAATATTTGGAGGTACCAATAAATGTAATTGTTGTAATCAATGCCCTTTTATCTATGAGGACACCCCGGCTGAAATTGGAAAAAAAAACATATCCCATTTGATAAACTTCCTAGGGCTAACTATAGTACCAAGTCTGTGATATGTAAAGTCTGTAGGGATTTTTATATACGTAAGACCAATTGCTCATTAAGGGAATGTATATATGAACCTGATTATACTATAAGATCAATGAATTGTGAAAATGCTTTAGTAAGCATAGTATTACTTGTGTTATTAACAAGTTTCTTTTGATAGTATTAGAAAAAAACTGAGATTGGTTCTTTTGTGGGAGAGTGCAAAACTATCTAGAATGTAGCGAAGTTTGGCAGCAGAATTGCATTGCAGCATACTGTCCAACTGGTTTAAATGACTCTCAATATTACTTGTATGTTGAGAAGGAGCGTTTGCAATATTTAAAATCTTGTCTTTTTTTTTGTATGACTTTACATTTTAAACCAATAGGTAGTATTAAAATTGTAGCATTTTTAGGCATGTTTCTTTAAGGCAACAGGTATGCTTCTTATGTGATGGTTCCATTTGCTGCTTAGACTTGAACAAAACTTCTGCACGTACGACAGGGTGCAAAGGCCAAAAATCCAATCCAAAGAAACAACAGAAATGGCCAGCACTCCAGTAGCAAAGTTACAATCCACATTCATTCATTTATTGAGCAGCCAACAGGTCAAAATCATATATACTCATATACAGACTGGTTTTGGGGATTTTTCAATATTATTGGAGTGGTTATTATAGATCAAAAACCCAATTGCGTATTGCCATCCTGGAATGATTACGGCTATGAATGACTGTGAATATGTGCAATTCGAGCTTTGCTGATTGAGCACAACTGTTTTGGCTGACTATAATGGTAGGAACTAATAATTTCAGTATTCTGGTAAATGCCCATTATAAAATGTTGGTGTGGGCGATTTGGAAATTTAATATATGCCAGAACAATCAATAACAATGGCATAGTGCTTTCAGAGACAAATTATTCCTTATGAATATGATCAACATTTTGTGACTTTGGTTGGTGTACAAACCCAACTGTGTGTGAAGTTACCAATACTGAGAACTGCAATTGCATATATTCTAGCATTTTATTTGAAATATATATTCTTAACAACGATCAGTTGCAATTGTTAATTTCAGCAATATCTGATTTAAACTTTATGTATAATTGCTGATACTGCATTTGGTGATGATATTGCGGATTTTTTTGACTTGATGAAATGCCATTTGTTATACAAGAAGATATATTTTTTATGCCGATGTTGTTGTATCTTTTGGCTTTTCCCGGTTAGGGGTCGCCACAGCGGAACTCCGGTCCGCTAATGATTGGCAGTAGATTTTTACATACCGAGTTGCCAGCCCTGACGCACAACCTTAAATGAAGGTACACCCATTCATGCATGTCTCCACACAGAAGACTCTTAAGCTGAGAATCGAACAGGACAACGTCTTACTGTGAGGCGACAACGTTACCGCAGCACCACCACCGCCGATCATTATTATTATTATTATTTATATTCTGTATTGTTTTGATGTAGATGTATTAGCATTTGCTTTATTAGATTCTTGTTGTTAGTTGGGAATAATATGGCACTTACAGGCAACTACAGACAAGTTTAACAGTTTGTTTGTTATACCCTGTAGATTTTATTGCTTAGTTATCTTAGATCATCATACTTTCCACATTTTTGCCAATATGGATTTGATAGCTATACTTAAAGGTTTATCTGCTGATAAAGATGATATACCAATTTTTGGGGTAGGATCCAATATTGGTATGCTGAAGGGATCAAATGATAGTAATCCTGATTTGCCATGTATTCAAGCCTTTTCTAAACTTACAAAGTATATGAAAAGTTTATGCTCTAATATATGGCACCTTAAATTATTTAAAGCCTGTAAATCCAAAGGTATAACACCAAGAGGTTTATGCACATGCACGCAATCTCTTGTCAGTCAGGTATTCTGTTGACAGAATGAGCTGCAGACCAACAGATGGCTTCAATGCATTTTGTGGATGTATTACTCGCCTTTTATGAGCGGAGTATTTCTCATTCTATTATGTGATGAGGTTAAATTATTTGAAGATAAGTCTGCTTTCCAAAATTGTTTTCACAAACTAACTTAGGACCTCACAGAAACTGAGAAACTATTTAAATACATAAAAATTCACAAATTTAATAAGAACCTTAGATATTACAATCTGAGTAAACCATCTGGCCAACAGAAAACTGTAAGTTTTTCTAATAATGATCAGGAACGTACACCCACCAAAAAGAAAAGGAAGAAATATATTCATAAAAAGACTGAGCACTAGTGAAGCTTCTGGGGAACATTTGTCGTCTTTAACTAATACTGAAAATGAACACAGGCAAGAGTCACCAGCCCCTAAAAAATGGAGTCTGGTTAAACCTTTAGGACTCGAAGAAGGGATGGTAGAAAACATAAATCAGGTTTTCACACTAGAAATGTTGTTACCCTTGTTAGTACCACAATAAATACTGTTTGTAATGTACACATTTCCTCTGTGTCATTATCTGATGTGGAAATACAGTTACTGAATAAAGGATTAAATGTTATTCCTGGATTTGTTTGTGTCTGAAGATGTTTTTGCTAATGATGTGATCTCATTATGTAGATTGTTAAACTTAAAGGTTACATTTTAGTGCTAATAATTATTCTAATGAGTATGATTCTCAGACAATTTAGATTTTATAAGTCTAAATTCATTCCACCTATGAACAGGTATGTTGCCACTTTACAACAATGCATTCTCAAAGATTTACATTTTAGTTTTCGGTCTGGTACAGGTATTCTTAAAAATAATTTATCTAAACTGGAATTTCAAGCTTTGCTAAATCTTCAGAACAGTACTAGTTTGGTCATTCTTCCAGGTGATAAAGGAGGTGCTATAGTTGTATTGGACTGGTCTATGTATCTAGCAGAAGCCCAGATGCAACTGTTTGATTGGTGGTTTTATGCAAAGATGTCGATAGATCCTACCCATAAATTCAAAGCTGATACAGATAAGTTTCTCCAATCAGCTGTGCGTGACAGCATTATCAGCAAGGAAGTGGGTTTCCATTTAACTGTACAGGATCCTTTACCACAACAACTCTACCTATTGGCTAAATATACACAAGGATTTGTATAAACCACCAGGTAGACCATTTGTTTAAGGGCATGGCTCTTTAACTGAATCATTGTCAGCTTATTTCATCCAATATCTTAAACCACTATTGCAGGATGTTAGGGCTAGGAACCAGGATACAACTGAGTTTTTAAACATCATTACGGATATGCAGTTAGAACCAGGCTGGATTATGTGTACTTTAGATGTGACAGCATTGTACACAAATATACCACATTGGGCTGGCCTGATAGCATTGGGATATTGACTTTATCATATTCCACTATATAGTCCTGGATTCAATACTTTTCTCTTATGTTTAACTGAACATGTGCTTAATAAATTTTTTTTTATTTTAATGGTGAATGTTACCTACAACTGAAAGGTACAGCTATAGGGGCAACCTTTGCACCCATTTATGCTGACCTGCTTATGGGGTCCCTGGAAGAACAAATCATATATGATGTAAATCATAATTTATTTCTGGATGAGATAGATATATGGCGTAGGTATTTGGATGATTGCTGGATGATGTGGAGGTCAGATATTGATTATTTGCCTGAATTTGTTCACTATTTGAATGAGAATAAGTGGGGTATTGAATTCACTGTTCATTATGATGCCAATCCAATTTCTTTTCTGAATGTTGATGTTGTCTGGAAATTTTATGGTACTTTAGATAGTAATGTTTGCCATAAACATCCCCAATTTAATACCCTCTTATATGCTTCAAGATGTCACCCTAGACATATCATACATAATATTCCCAATTACCAATTTTTACGCATTCATCAGATTTGTTCATCTGAAGAAGCATTCATTCCCAAGCAAAATAATTGGATTACTAGGTTTTGTGATAGGGGATATAATCAGGATCACGTAATCAAAACAAGTAAATTGGTACAAAACAAGGTTAGATCCCAGTTATTAAAATATAAACACAGGGCTTTCTGGGGTGAACATGTGATGAGGTTGATTACAAGTTGTGGTTGTAATACTGTTTTCATGGATTTAGTACAGAAATACTGGAATATCTTATTATCTGATGATACGTTGTGTGACATTTTGACATCTAGAGGCCTTTTCTCTTTTAGAAGAAGTAAAACATTGTTTTTTTTTTCAGTCACTAAAAGAATAGGTTCCATCATAACAATTTACATCAAACCACGATTAGTGGGGTTATATTGGTTGGCTGTGTCCCCTGTAGTCATTGCACTTTGTGTATTTTTGTATTGAAAAGCAAACAATTCACAAGTAGTAATACTTCTAAAGTTTATGATATTAATGTATTTGGTAACTGTGGCACAGATTGAATTATTTATTTAATTACATGCACATGTTCTGCTTTTTATGTGGGACAAACTTCCTGTCCCTTTAGAATGCATATTACAGAACATTTAAGTAACATCAGGAACAAATGTATATCCAGTGCCTTGTATATATTATAAAACATCCAACTGCACATTACATGTTTGTAGTTATTGATAAAATTGTGGGAGATAGGAATCCTAAAGCAGGTTGGCATAAGTTGGATAATTAGACTTGGAGGGTTATTCTCACCTGGTCAGAATTAGCATTTGTAATTATCTAATCGGAGTAGGAATAGGAGTGATGGGTTAGCATTTATTGAGTTGCAAGTCTTTATTCTGTACACACTGATGAAGGCTTTAATGCTGAAACTGGTCTGTATACGAGTATATATGATTTTGACCTGTTGGTTGCTCAATAAATCAATGAATCTGGACTATAACCTTGCTACTGGAGTGCTGGTCATTTCTGTTGTTTCTTTCCATCTGCATTTGCTACTTAAACAGTGACTTGGTTTGTGTTAGCTATTCTGAAGAAATCCTTTATTTATTTGAATGAAAGTGGTTAATGACTGTTATTAAACTGTTCTGCTTGGTACTTACTGCCTTCTGTTTTATTATATTTGTCAAATAATACATGTGTTGAATTGTTTACATGCTGTTGTTACTGCAGTGTTTGCTGCAATCCCTTGTGACCATGCGCAGTATAATCCTGTATTACATGCACTCTATTTACAGACAGAGACCTTCAACTACTGCAGTGCCACCATTTCTCTGTTGTCATTTGTCACCTGTGCATTTTGATTGTTTACATTACTGTTTATGACACACACATATGTAAAGCACATATTTGTCTAAGGCGTGTCAGTGTAATATGCCTTCCTATCTATGGCTGTCCAATAACAAATGTTAAAACATGTGCCTCTTGGATGTGCACAACACAGCTGCTGTATGGCAAAATGGAGTGGAGAATACAACGCTACAGGCACTTATCACACATACATTCCCTATATATATGTGTCATATTCAATAACTGCACTGTATGCAAATCACCCCAATCTATCCACCATCCTTGCTAATTATTACCTGAACTTGGCATGTTATCAACATTAATATCACATTTACTCCCCTTTCTTACAATACTGCATTGCTTCCCTCTCACATACATTGTTAGCATTTCTGTTTTAAAGCTATGTACATGGGTAATTATTACCATAAATATGGCTGTCTTTCTATTAAAAAATATTTCTTTGTGGCATCATCACATTTGAATGTGTTAACATAGTATAATTTTTCCATTTACTATCCCCTCATAAATATCCCTGCATTGTTCACTTTGTATTCTGTGTAAATTAGCTCAGTTTATGTCACCTGCATCTACGCGCCTAAAAGTCACTTGCCTTTAGTTCATATAAACTGTCCAAGTGTACTCTCATAATATGTTTGTACTTTTGTTTACATTGTGTGCTCCTTCTCCCAGCACCATTTCATGGTCACCAACACTGCTGCTGGCCACGAAGTGGTGCTTGGAATTGTCTAAGTGTGATGAGTAGAATATACATTCAGTGCACTTTGCTGGTTATCACACAAAGCCTACATGATTGGTAATGAATCGCAGGGATTGTTCCAATAATTATTGGTGTAACAAGTTCACACTAGTAACCCATTTTATCTACCCTTCTTCTTACAGATGTGGTTGTGTTAGCAAGTTTGCAATTATATACATATTTACTGATTCAAATTTCCTTTTCTTCCTTGGACACAGAAGACATTTCATTACAAAATTTTCAAATAGTAGAAGCCCCAGTAGGAAGCTGTGTAGGACAGCACTGGCTACTCTCATGTGGTTCAGTGGAAGTCATCACCTATCGATATGTTTCGTTCTATTATTTAACTGCAGTTTAACCCACTTTACATTTGACATGCTGAGCTTATCAACGCTGTATTTATATGGAACTATACCAAAGACCTTATCAACAGTCCAAATATATTGTATATACAGTAAGGCCTCCATTCAATATCAGTGTAACCTATTTAGTAAAATGTACTGAAGATGTAAATCTACTATTTTACTTCTCTCCAACTATCTTGCATAGTAAGCATGTTAGCTCCCTGGTTAGTTTCTAATTATTAGAATCTGAACTCACATTTCCTTGGAGTATAAGGACCACTAAGGCTTGTTACTATAGATCAGGAATGTAACCTGCTGTAAGT